>NC_058131.1:190016544-190316544 GCF_016433145.1 Gracilinanus agilis | reverse complement strand
TTCTAAATGACCTTTGAAGAATCTGATCCCACATTAATGCATTGCTGGTGGAGTTGTGAATTGATCTAACCATTCTGAATGACAATTTGGAACTATGCCCAAAGGGTGCTAAAAGACTTCCTGCCCTTTGATCCAGCCATACCATTGCTGGGTTGATACCCCAAAGAGATCATAAGGAAAAAGACTTGTACAAAAATATTTATAGCCATGTTCTCTTTGGTGGCAAAAAATTGGAAAATGAGGGGATGCTGAAATTGGGGAATGGTTAAACAAATTGTAGTATCTGCTGTTGGTGCAATACTATTGTGCTCAAAGGAATAAAGAATTGGAGGAATTCCATGTGAACTGGAATGGCTTTCAGGAATTGATGCAGAGTGAAAGGAGCAGAACCAGAAGAACCTTATACACAGAGACTGATACACTTTGGTAAAATTGAATGCAATGGACTTCTCTACTAGCAGCAATGTAATGATCCAGGACAATTCTGAGAGACTTATGAGAAAGAACACTATCCACATTCAGAGAAAGAACTGTCAGAGCAGAAATACAGAAGAAAAACAACTGCTTGAACACATGGGTTGATGGGGATATGATCGGGGATGTAGACTCTAAATGAGCAGCCTAGTGCAAACATTAATAATATGGAAATAGATCTTGATCAGTGACACATGTGAAACCCAGTGGAATTGCACATTGGCTAAAAGAGGGGTCAGGGGGAGAGGAGGGAAAGGGCATGAATCTCATAACTATGGGAAAATATTCTTAATTAATTAATTAAAATGTTCCAAATTAAAAAAAAAAAGAATCTGATCCCATGCTCTGGACATAGAAACTTTCATTGAACAGATTTGATTATTAGTTTTTAAATATTGATTAAGGGCAGCATTAAAAGCCAGACCTTCAGACAGGAGGTCCTGGTTCCAAATCTGGCCTCAGATACCCACTAGCTGTGTGACCCAAGACAAGTCACTAAGCCCCAATTGCCTAGCCCTTACAGCTCTTCTACATTGGAACCTAGGATTAATTCTAAGACAGAAGGTAAGTTTTTTTTAAAAAATACATACAAGCATATATATGTGATATATATATATATATCCATGTGTATATATATGTATATATATGTATCATATACTATGAGGAAGAAACCTTAGACAATATTACGGATACAAATTATTTAAAATTATGTATAGTCTTTTCTCTCAGTCTAATTGGATAAGAACCTGGAAGTGACAACATATCAAACAGAGAATATGTATGCCCTGAAATGAAAAATGCATACTTTTTTTGTTGGTTGCACATCATTTCATAAAGGTTATCTCAAGTATAAAATACAACTTTGAAATAAACTAGCATGCATGAATAGATCGGAAGCTGAGAAATCAGATTTCACAGGGCACTGGAAAAGTTACAAAAATAATAAAGATAAGAAAAAGCCTGAGGTGCCTTAACAAAATGAATGCAAAGGAAGAGTTCTCTTTCTAAAATTTAAGAGACCTCTTACTAGCTAACCACCAGTATCAGTTTTTGAATTTACCAGGAAAGAAAATATCATTTCAAAAAATAGCAAATTATTTTTATTATTTAACATTTTTAATTTCTGAAAAACTTGACACCAGTGTTAAATATATTCCCAGAAGGCACCCTGTGAAGAGTCTAAAGTATTTTTAAAAGTTCTCTACTATACAGGTGATTCATTCCCAGGTTTCTCATGATGATTTTTCTTAATGATCTTAGATAGGGTACTTAAACTGTATATCATTCAATCTCCCCATCTGCAAAAATAGAAAATTAGTAGCATTCATTTAAGGATGAAGGATCTAGTGTTAAAAAGCTTTAGGTCATGCAAAATGATGCTTCTTATAATTCTAGATTTGTGATTATTTCCATTTCAGCAAATTAGAATACAATTAAATGACTTGGTGAAGGAGATACTCTGATTCAGAAGTAAAACTAAAAGTAGAAATGAGAAATTTGGACTTTTATTTTTTGGATACACCCAAATACCCTATATTGGTTCTAAGCCATGGTCAATATGTCTTATTGTCATATCAGCACATGCCATAGCAGAATGGTTAAAATAAATTATGTCCATCATATAACTACAGCAATGTACTAATTACAAAAGTGTGTATGTGTATGTATAAACATACATACATATAGATATAGATAATAGAATATTTTAAAATTAGACAATTTCAGTGAAAGATACCAAATCAATACTGCCATTATTACCTGGAAATGTGTTAAACCTACTTCTCGATGGCTCCATTCACTTTCTCTGTTACTTTGTCCAATGATTTCAGTCATGTTGACGCTTCCTGATCCATTTGGATTTTCTTAGCAAAGATATTGAAATAATTTGCTGCCATTTCCTTGTCCAGCTTATTTTACAGATGAGAAAAATGAGGCAAATAGAGCTAAATGATTCGCTGGGGGTCACACAGCTAGCTACTAGGTATTTGAGGCCAGATTTGATTCAGGAAGATGTCTCCCTGACTCTAGGCCCAGCACTACCATTTGCTGCATCTTCTAGCTACCTCCGTATTACTGTCTAAAACATAATACCAGGTCTTTGCTACAATTCCTATAATATGGTTATCTTTCCTTATTAGAATGTAAGCTCATTGAAAGGAAGGACTATCATCCTTTTTTTTTCTTTTTAATTTGTCTTCTTAGAGCATAGCACAGCAGTTGGCCCAAATCAAGTGCTTAATATATTTTTAATGAATTCATTCATTCAAATATATGACCAAATGTCTCCACAGATAACAAATGGATTTAAATAGGATTCATTCATTTATTCTGCCAGTGTTGAATGCAGGGTGCTGTATTAATTCAAAGTATAGAAAAGATACCGATGTTTTAGAATTTAAAGGATCAGAAAATGACTGAAACTTAGAGAGAAGGGAGTAAAAAAGAAAGAACAAGTGATTTTTTTTTAGTTTTCAGTTTCTTTATCTTTCAAAGAAGAGGGTTTTACATGATAGACTGAGGCATTTTCCAACTCTGAATCTATGATCCAGTAAGATAACTGTCAAAAATGTATCATAAAGTTATAAAACAAAATTCCAAGTGAAGTCCAAGACAAACTGAATTGAGTATAATTTAAAGGATATAATTTGTCAAATTTGATAAAGGCTAATGAAATCTGCACAAGATATGTAATGGGAGAACCACTGAAAAAGTTAAAGATTTGGAATTACAAGTCTTGAGATTTCATAGCTAAAATGTTTCACCACTTTCAGTCTTAGTACACTTATCTGTAAAATGAAGAAATTAATGTTAATAAATCTCTCTCTTGAAGGTTGATCAGATAAATAGTGTATGCAAAAGGGTTTTATAATCATACTTAAATACTGTAAAATATCTCTGATGTCATCCATTTGGATCCCCTGAAAAGATAAAACTCTCAATTAAAGCTGGATGGGATCTCTCTAAGGTTTTGTTTCTAATCAAACTCCTCATTTTTCAGATGAATAAAACTAAGGATCAGGGAAGTTAGAGGCAATGAGATAGGTAAATAGAGAACTGGGTCTATATTTTTATAGATTCATTTTATATAACAAGTTATGTGATCCTGGGTTTAACCTACGTTAGTTTCCTGTTCTGTAAAGGGAGGATAAAAGTAAAACCTACCTCCAAAAGTTATTGCAAAGTTAAAATAAGATAATATTTATTAAAGTGCCTATAACAATATCTAGAATATAGTAGACATTTAATGAGTAATTCTTTCATTCTTTTCTTCCTCCCTGCCCTGAATGATTTGCCCTGAGTCACAGATATAGGAAGTTCCAGTTATAGGATTTGAAGCCAGATCTCTTGATTCAAGAGGCAACGTTCTTTCCACTGTATTTTACTGCCTTGCTCCTTAACAGAAGTTGTCATAAATAGCTATAATGAAGAAAAAAATCAGTATCAGGTAGTCAACCACTGGGTGATTATACTATTTGAACATAACAGGTATTTCTTGGATAAGAATAAGTCTTTCAACAGAGCACATTTAAAGCCTTTTCAGTTTGATAGGGTTGGCTGAAGTTTGAATTTTACTCTTGTAGCCTTTAAGAACTCACTTTTACTTCCACAAGAAAATGAATTCTCAGGCAACTTTTATAAATTACTATACAAGTGTGTTATTTAAAAAATATATTTATAACTTAGGAAGTTTTGCAAACCTTAAGAGTGTCTGCCCTAATTCTCTCTTCTCATATAACAACCACCCTCATTCTGACCTTTATCATCTTTTACCTGAAATGAGGTCTAGATTGATATCCCTGAATCCAGCTTCTCCCCTTTCTGATCCATCCTACATATAGTTGACAAATTAGTATTCCTAAAACCTCAGACTATCCAGAAAACTTCTCTGCTTCAGAGGCTCCCTATTGTCTCTAGGATAAAATACAAATTTCTCTATGGAATACCTTTGTAATTTAACTCCATCTTATGTGTATCTAGAACTGTGATTCCCAAAGTGGGCGTCACTGCCCCCTGGTGGGTGCTACAGTGAACCATGGAAGAGGTGATGGCCACAGGTGTATTTATCTTTCCTATTAATTGCTAATAAAATTTTAAAAAATTAATTTCCAGGGAGCTAAGTAATATTTTTTTCTGGAAAGGGGGCAGTAGGTCAAAAAAGTTTGGGGACCACTGATCTAGAATGATTATAATTTCCTTCTCTCTTATAGTCTACACACCAGCCAAACTCATCTATTTGCTATTTGCCATTCATGTTTTTCTATAGTCCACCTCTGTTTCTATGCAATGGATATTAACCATGTCTAGAGTACTCTTCCTCTTTCTGTCTTCATCTGTTCAAGGCTCAGCTTGAAAGTTAATTCCAAGAGTCTATTCTTTAAAGTCTTTAGTGTTATATTCAACTTATAAGTAAATTAGATTATATTTATTTTGTATATGTGTATATACATGCATGTATATATAATGCATGTATCTATGTTTACAAATATATATATACATATATATATATACATACACACATATATTTACTTACCTCTGTAAAAGTTGTTTTCCAAAAAATTGAATTAAAACTTCTTGAGGATAGATTGTGGCATTTTTATCTTTGAATCCCTGATACCCACCAAAATGCCTTACACATAGTTAGGGTTTAGTAAATGGTTACTTAATTCAATCTTCCTTTTTCTTCATTCTAGTAAAGTGAAAATTCTTCTAATTTCTAATAAAAGAAACTGTTTCTTTTATGTTCTTTCTACTCTCCTGTCTCCTTAGATTCACATAAAATGTGCAAAAGGCATTTCATTTTCTCTCCAACAAGCAACTCAATGGAAATTTCTCTTCTTATTCTTTCTTCTCAACTTGTAAAGAATTCAGGTTTTACATAAGGTATAGCCAAGAGATCTACTCTAAGATAAGCCAACATAACTTCTTATTCTAATTACATTTTTGAATGAATCTAAAAACAAGAATATTTAAAAATGGGAACATTTAATGGACATGCCACTTTTTTTGTAATATTGTATGAACACCCACCTGCCCAAGTCAAAGATGATGTGATGTCTCTTGCCCTGTGCAATACACCCAGGATCATGATGCATAATGATAGGAATGAGTATTATATTTTTAAAGGCATATAGACAAGAACAAACCAAAAGGTACACATTCCTATTTCTCTCAGTTGTTAGTACTGCCTTCTGGCTAAACTACCCCCCAATGTTTATGTTTATGTGTGTGTAAAATTTGCTAACTGGGGACTTTTGTCTAACTCCTCAAAGGCAGATATTGTTTCATTTTTATATTTTTATTCATTGTCTAATACTGAATCTGGTACATAGTAGACAGATAGCTAAACACTGTTGATAAACTGAATGATTGATTTGTTATACACTCCCTTGGGGGGGGGAAACATGCTATAATAGTTTGTATTAAGAAATTATTTTAGTGTACTATATCAATTATCATAGGGCTACATTGATCATTTAGAAGGATTTAATTTAACATTTACAGTGTAAATGTGATGAAACTTTTTTAAAAATCCCTTCATCTGAGGATTTTTATGCCTATTTTAATTAGTTTTCTCCCAAATAACATTATAACATAGCCTTTGTGTTTAATGAATATGGGTATATCCTCTTTAATTTACTCTTTAGCAAAAGGAGACATAGAAAAGTGAATTCATCCCTTTTTTACCATGTGGCATTATTTGCCTTTGACGTAGGATTTTCCCCCAGGTTAAGTTACTCCGTTTTTAATAATCTAAAATGTTAATTCAAAAGGAAAATAATGAGGATAAAATATAATGAAGAGTCTCAGGAACAACATGATCCTTGCAACACTGG
Organism: Gracilinanus agilis; assembly: GCF_016433145.1. Lineage (NCBI taxonomy): Eukaryota > Metazoa > Chordata > Mammalia > Didelphimorphia > Didelphidae > Gracilinanus > Gracilinanus agilis. The sequence goes on along the minus strand of NC_058131.1, from coordinate 190,310,236 downwards.
GATTCACAAACATATAGGATAAATCATTTCCATGTTCATTTCCCTGCTGATAATACAAAGTCAGTTCTACTGAAATCCCAAATGGAATGGTTGATAGGGAAAAGGAGAGGAATGCTTCTTAGCATTTGTTGGAAGGAAGTATTTTAATTATGTCATCTACTAATTTAACCAACACAAAGTATTTGAAAGCAATTAACAATCTTAAATCTGATCCTTTGTCTCAAAGCATAAACATGCAGCACCAGAACTCACAAATATAGATCCTGACAGCTTTTCATTAATTTTAATTATCACCAGACAGGTACTGTTGAAAGTACAGTTATCAGCTGATCTAGATGTTGATTCATTTTTTGAATGACCCTTAGTTCAAGTTTCTTTTTCTTGTCTCTTTCTTGCCTCCTTTCTCCCTCACTTCCTACTTTTCTGTTTTTTGCCCATCCCTTACTCTCTCCCTCCTTTTTTCATTCCTTCCTTCTGTCCTTTTGTAACTAAGAGAGATAGAAAAAAACCCAAGGACTTTTCTATGTAACTGTTGTTATAGTCAAAGGATTTTAGAATAGAAAATAGTTTTAAGTATTTCCTCTTAAATTAAAAGACTATTCAAACAATTTCATAAGTTTTATTCTGAAAATACTTTGAGTTTCAATTAAAGAGTATCTTATTTTGGATGGGCACTGAAAGACTGTAGGAAAAAGTGCCAAAGCACTAGAAAGTGATTAATAGAAGAGCTTCTTATCTTCAATTTCAGTGCAGGCACAGAATTCTTTGATTCCAATCAATAGAATAGTTTTTGGTAGGGTAACTTAACTACATATCTTTATGTACAATCTCTTTTAGACTTCTGGTTCCTGTAATTTTTTAAGGATCCACAAAAGACTCAAATCAAAGTACAAACCCCTTTCAAACTAATGGTCCTGAAAGTTTTCCCCTATCAAAAAAAGAGAAGGCAAGGTGAAAAGTAATAGAATTATAACTGAAAGAGTAAATGTAGAAAACAGAATCAAAATTTCATTTGCATATCCCATATACAAGACTTAATGATAATGTCCTAGGCATTGTACTGAATATGAACTAAGTAAGATAAGGCTCTTGCTTCTAGGTGCCATTTATTCCTTCACTAGAAAAAAATTCTATGATCATAATACTCCTATACAGCTTTTCAACGGCTCCCTTTGGTATACTGATTAAAATCTAAACTACTTAACCTGAAATTCCAAGTCCTCCAAAGTCAACATATCTCTACCTTCCCTGCCTTGTCTCTTTGTAGGACTTCCATATATACTACAACACAGGCAGGTTGGAAGCCTCACTGACTCATATTTCTGCAGAATTTTCTCACCTGTGCCCTTTTCCTCACAATATTCCTTTTGAAATCCTAGTGATCCTTCAAGATCCAACTAAAAATTTAACTATTCCTTGGAGTCATAGCTAATCCTCTTAAGCAATGTTCCCTTCTCCAGTTCTGGAATCTAAAGTAGCACTTGGTTTGAACTTTCCTTATGTAAATGTCCTTTTTATTTTATATTATAGATCTGTATATCTTATATCTTTCTCTGAAATTATGTTCCTAATAAGGGAAAAATCTATTTCATTTCATTTGTATATGTTTCCCAAACCTTATGCACATATTAGACACTTTAAAAACAATAAAGACAGCAGATTTAAGTGTTGGAAGCATCCAATTTAATATCTTCCTTTACAGATAAGGAAACTGTGGTTCAGAGGTCAAATGACTGGTCCAGTGTCACAAAGGTTGTGATTTGATGCCCTTAGATTCCTCTAATACTGGTGTTTTTTACACGTACTCAACCTTAAAGGGGATACATTGACAAAAAGATCTTTGGAGACCCTAGTAAGCTTTTTGCTTTTAATGATCCCTACTTCTTTTCATTTCTTATTTTGTACATTTTATTGATGTTTTATCATTACACAAGTTATTTCAATTCTGCCCTCTTCAGATTGAATTCTCCCTTCTGAAAAAGAAAAGTAATTATAAGAAAAATCTGACATACTGACGACATCTATAATGCCAGGCTTAGGAATTGGTATTTCTTCCAAGGGACAATAGGTTTTTGAGCAGGATAGTAACATGGTCATACATGTACCTAAAATAAGTATTTGGGCAGTTGTGTGGAAGACTTATTACAGAGGGGAGAGGCTGAAAGCAGAGAGATAAACTAAGAACCTAATATTTTTTCTAGATAGAAATTAATAAACTAAATAGATTCCATAGAGATGTATTTGAATTTTATGAACTTTAAAGTATTATGAAGTTTATCATTCAGCTTCTATATACAGAGAGGGGGAGATAGTTTGAGCTCAAAGGTGATTGCAATATTTAGTGAAATATATTTGAATTTACAACATTCAATATATTTGAATGTACAACATTCAAATGAAAATATCTATAAGCTGGAGAAACATAACAAGCTCAAAGAGGAAGTTTGTGCATAGATTTGAGCATCATTCATATGGCATTGGGTAAAGGTAGTTGAAATAAGATGTAGATGAGGTCTTCATGTGGGAGAAGCGTAAAACAAAACATCAAGGACTGAATCTTTAGGAATGCCCATATTCATAGAGCAATAATTTTTAAGGGAGTAAAAAAACATAATGCTAGTCTATTACCCTCTTTCTCTGAAAAAAGCAGAGTGGTCCAGCTTCTGGTCCCAACCTTCTGCTTCCACTCCTGGCAAGAAACAGTCTCCTTTAGAGAAGATTGGAAAGAAAAGAGGCTAGAAGTATTTATTCTATCTCCCTTGGAGATACACAATGACAATGCCAAACTACCTGTTGGGGATAGGCCTTGCTGCATCAGTTTTTCAGCTTTAATTTCCTTTTGTCTTCTACCCTGTCTGTAACTAGCTGCTAGAATTTTAAAAATATCTACCACTTCAGGGCCCTAAAGTCATTCTTCAATGCCATTTGGTATCAGCCTATGTGAATATATGCAGATACATACTTCCAGCCCTGATATTCTATTCCATCTCTAGCCTCACTTTTCCACCAGGGACTGATATTTTCAGCTTGACAGTTTCTCAGGTATTGCTCGCCACAGTGCTTCTTCAATAAAATACCACAACCTATTGTTGGCACCCTAAATTATACACAGGGTATTTTACTATCTTTACTCCTTATTGATTTAGGAGCTATGATTGTCAAAGTATCACCTACTTAAGTAGAAAAATTTGTCCTTGCTCTCACACTCCTTCACATCCTGTCCCCCACTTCTTTCTCTGACAATAAAACAACCAGCTCCAGAGAGAGCTAGTCTATAGTTTCTTTGGGAGAAACTGTGACTATTCAGTGCTAGGGGCATGATCATTTTTCAACATTAGGTAAGTCAATTTCTAGCTTGGGGATTTTTATTTGCTCAAGGAAGTTTTGAGTTGGTAATTCCCCAGTCACTTCTAAGGGCTAGTGATTCCTAAAGAGAACAAAAAAAGACTACATCTTCTGCTTGGCTCTTTCTTCAGGTCAGGAGATTTCTGTCAATGATTGTAAATACTAGTGATTTCATCTTGAGAAAATTCTGCTTTTTTCAACACACCAATTCTAATTAGCATTCACCCAGATTCAGCTATAATGAAAGGAAACTGCTTTGGGACATTCAGGGAATGCTAAATATGAATAGTAAATATTCATTATTCTAATTAATGATTAATTGTTGGAAATTGGCAATGGGAGTTGGAATTAAACTTGTGAAGGTATTTCATTTTAGAAAAAAGGCAAAATAGAGGTGACTATCTTTATTCCCAGAGAAGTAAATTTATATTTCATATTTATTCTTTTATCCCTTCTTTTCTAACATGTTCATTTTGTCATCTCTTAATTTCTTGTCCTCAAATTTTCCTTACCATTCATTCCTCTCTCCAATTCTAAATTCTTTGGGCTACTTGTATCCTTTGCAAAAATTATTTCCTCCTCCAGGAGTTCCATCCTCTTTACTATAAGTTGATATTAGACAATTATCATTACCAATAAATAACTTGGTTTCTATTATGATCCAATAACCCTACTTCTTACATTCCTCCTACCCCCAAAAAACTGGTGGGCTCACAATTATCCATTTTTTACATCAATTCATTTTATCTAATACATGCTCAAATTTTGCATCATTTTGTGCTCTCTGTACTCAATCTCAGAACATGTTGGAACTTTTTATCTGCTTGCTTATGTAAGGATGTTTGGGAAACTGTAAATGATTATTATGCAGCCCCAAGAGGTCCTACAGATGGAGGTGGGAAGCAATAGGAGGTATTGATGAAACTTCCTATATGAATGCTAACAATAATTTTGCTTAGAGGTTGCTTCTGTGATCTAGCTGCTGCCTATGAACTGTATTGAATCTGCTAATAGGAATAAGTAGTTCACTTGTTGCCACCTATTATCATTGACTAATGAGGGAGTGATTGTTTCCCTTAATAATCAAATTGTATAATAACTCCAAGGATAATAAGCCTTGATCTCTATTTCTGACTGCGATTTGTTGGATTAAACCAGAAGATCAACAATTATGAAGTTTGCCTTCAATAGTTGCCAGGTGGATCTCTAACTGACAACTTCCTTTGGAACTCTAAGAATAAGCCAGGCCTGTAATGATTTCTTATATCAACTAAGGGTTACAAATTTGGGGTGAATAATGAGGAAAGGGGGATTAAGGATGAATCCTACACCTTATCTAATATATTGATTGCACAGTAAATCTTCAGTATATCTAAAGCAGCTGATATCTTGAAGCCTGCTTGGCAAACTGCCTGGTCAGGCTTGCTTGATGGCTTATCTCAATCCGTGATGATTTTGCTTTCTTTAGTTGATCTTCTTGTTGATATTTAGATTGGTATATTTGTGTTGACTTATAGATGTTGTTGAATAACTGAAGCTGGACGCTGATATACGCAGAATAGTCTATGAGCAGCTTGGGCACCTAACCTAGCTAAGAGACGATTCTGAGATGGCCCCGTCTTCCCTCCGGTATCTCAAAATTGAGACCCTGATGTTCTGAGCTTTTCTGCCTTTATAGGCACATCTTAACTGACTTTTGGTCTCATGTCAGCTCAAATGCCTTCACTGCATTCTGTGTTCCAACCTAGTAACTGGCCCTCTTGCTTGGCCAAAATGGCTTCTTGCAAAAGTATTTACACTTACTAAGAAAAGCAAAAAATAAGTATTTCCATGTTCTAAGAGTCTCATTTGAAACCCTCATATACTAGATGGTCGCAGAGGTTCCTTCTGTCTGAAATTCTTTTATTCAGTAATATACTTTGCTCTCACTATTTCTTCGCCTCTGTCTTTTCTTTAAGCAATTTCATGCCATTTTAAGCTTTGAAGCACATTCAATATTGTGATGATTCAAATAATACACAAATAATGTAACCAATCAAATATTCAATCAACAACTTTTAGGCATCTATTAAATATGGAACACTATACATACTTAAGCATTTGTTAGACATTATGTGTGTATATATATGCATATATGTATATGCATATATATATATATAACTTTGCATATTGAAAACTAATCTGGGTAATAGAGAGGTGACACCCACAACCAGGACAAACACCCACCCACAAGTAACAGGATACACAGGATAACTGAGAAATTACCCAAGGGATGTGTGAGTTAAGTAAAATCATATTGGTTGGTGAATGACAATTGGCAGTTACTGGTCAGCCTAGCCAGGGAAAAGACAAGGGTAGAAGGCTATCTTTCTGTGGGTTGTTTCTTGGGTTTGGAGAAAGGCACAGAAAGTAAAGAAAACTTGTTTATTAAAGCTTTGGGGATTAGGTATTGAGGAAATGGACAGACTAAATTAATTTCTAATGGGTAAGCTCAGGCTAAGGGAATGGGACAAAACTACATTAGTTCTAAGTTCAGGCTGACAGATCCAGTCTGTAAGGTCAGAAAGGAATGCGAGTCTCACTGCGTGGGTCCTCTTCTGTTCCAGCGTTGTTCACAACCTCCAGGGTCACAGCAAGTAAGTCCACAAAAAGGGGTAAAGTCAAGGAGTTGAATTGGTTTGATATGTCCACCAATCAAACCAGAATCACTACTCAACTTGATCTTTCCCAGAATAGATGGATTTACAGGAGACAGTTATTTTCTGAGCTCTTCACCTCTAGCAGCTAAGGGAAGCCCTTAACTCCCAGCAGTTGCATCCAGAGAGTCCCTCAGAAAAAGAAGTCTCACTCCATCATTCTATGCTTGGAACCTTCTTTGTCAGCCATCCAGCTAACTTATGCCTGTTATTACACTTTCCCTAATTCTCTTATAACAATATACAACATTTACTAGACACTATATACAGAACATTGCCCTTCATAATCAAATTTTCTTCTGAAATCAACTCAATCATCTATAACTCTGACAATTATTTATAGACCTTAAATATATTCATGTACACACCCCTAGATTTAGAAAAGGGAGCTCGCTAAATAATATTCCTACTTAGAACAATTCATTTGTTGCTGTAGAGTTGTTTCAATTTTTTCTAACTCTTTGTGACCTCATTTTGGGATTTTATTGGAACGGCAAATAAATTAGTTTGTCATTTCCTTTTCAAGATCATTTTTTACAGATAAGGAGCTGAGGCAAACAGGGTTAGGTGACTTGCCCAGTTTCACACAGCTGAGGTAGGATTTGAACTCATTAAGCTGAGTCTTCCTGTTTCCAAGCCCAATGTTCTATCCACTGGGCTACCTAGCTTCCCAGAAAAAAAAAAATCCAACCTAAGCTTAAGGCAAAGGGGAATCATTATGTCCCAAGGCAATCCATTCTATTTTGGGATAACTAGTTGTTAGAGAATCCTTTCATTTACTGACTTAAGATCTGTCACCATAACATCCACCAATATGTTTTCCTCAAGCACCAAAAAGCAAAACAAGTAGATATTAAAGTTTATTGATTTCTTCCAAAAATGTGGTGACTAGAATAGAACCATTATAGATATGATCTAAGCAGGGTAGAGTTAACTGTGACATAACAACTTCTTATGATTCTCAACATGTCCTGAGATTACATTAACTTTGGCTGCCATATCCCATTTGATTCTTGTAGGCTTTGCTGTAGTCCCCAAAAGTTCTTCTTTTAAAAAGTAATTTTTACTTAGCTACACCTCCTGTATCTAATACCTATGATGATGATTCTGTGAATGTAAGTATGAAACTACACTTTTCCCCATTCAATTTCATCCTATTAGATTCAACTCAGTGTTCTAAGCTTAGCAGGATCTATTTGGTTTTTGACTTTGTCATCTAAAATGTTAGCTTCCTATTAAATCTGAAAACCTGGCTAGCATAGCTTTCTAAGCTTATTCTACTTTACAACCTATGGTCTGACAAACTGGTCCTCACGAGAATATTCCATCTTTCATCTCCATGTCTTTGCACAAGCAGCCTGCCATGTAAGGAATATATTCTCTTCTCTATTCCACCTTTGAGAATTTCTAGTTTCCCTCAAAATTCACCTTAAATGTGACCTCCCCATCTGAGGCTTTTCCTAATGCCTCCAGTTGCAGTATCTGATTTTATCTTGTATTTATTTTGGTGTGTGGGTGTGTGTAGAAAGAACTGGTCTGAAAGCCAGAAAGACCTAGGTTCAAGTCCTACCTTTTATACATATTCCCTCTGTGACCCCGGGCAAGTCACAGTTTCAGAGTTCTCTATGTAACTTTCTAAGGAGTATAAGTTATAGAGAAGGTGCCAATCTATATTTTAGAGGCCGTTTTTTCCCCTCTATACTAATGGAATCATAGGTTCAGTTGCTATCCATGTGTATATGTTGTCCTATTCACTCCAATCCTGATAGAATATAAGCTCCCTGAGGGCTGAGTCTATTCTGCTTTTTGTTTTTGTGTCATCAGAAATTAACATAGTACCTAATATATGTTTTATATACTTTTACAAACATTTGTTGTCTTACCAGACAGAATGGAAGCTCCTTGAGTGAAAGATTTATTTCATTTTTCTCTTAATAAATAATTAGTGCCTGGATTCTATTAAAGGATGAATAAATGTTGACTTAGTGATACATTTGGAGTTTATGTGTTCGTTTCCTGATTTATGTATGCTCCAAATACTGCAACTTGTATATGCTTATCACATTGATGATGATGTTATATTGCGAGTTTCATAACCAGAATTATGATTATTTAACCAATTCCCTCACTGTCATCTGCAAATGCATGCTTGAAGAATGCTTCTGTGTATTGGAAAAGAAATGATGAATAAGTTGCATATCATGAAAGGATATGATTATGAGATCTCATTTCCACTGTTTGCAAGGCTAGTGGAGGATAACTAAACATATGTTGAACATAACTCTCACATTTGAAAAAGAGCAGTGAACACTAATCATTACTGACGGGTAGAGAAAAAACTTCCATATGGTAGTATGATCAAAAATAATTTAAAAATTAAGATTATTTAATTTGGTAACTATTTACAGAAAAATTAGGGGAAAATAGGCCCCCAAAATTGATTTGGGTCTCTATTGATAATTTAACTGTTAACCTGGAACAAAGTAACATGGTAATTAAAATGAATAAAATAATAATAAATAATGCCATTCATTATTATTTAATAAATCATAATTTAAAAGTTTCATTGATTTTTTTTTTAAAAGATCACAGTTTTTTTCCTAATAATCCACCCTCCTATCTACTCCTGATACTTTAAACTGAACTTTCTCCTTAGACTATTTTTTTAAATAAACAAGAACCCTTGATTTGGTGGTGATGTCAAAACAAGGTATAAAACATTCTTTACTCACTGCTTACTAAAAAGAGGAAGATATGCTTGCCTTTTCTCTGAAACTATAATTAGTTTTTCATTTACTTGTGATTCACATTCCTTTTAGTTGTAGTTTCATTCACTTATATTGTTATAAATATATAAATCTTATTTTTCTGTCATCAAAGATTTATTGAGCACAAACCATGTGCCTGGCACTATATGATCTGAGACAATATTAAGTTTACTTATTATTATCATCTCTATGATGATATTATATCTGGCTTATGACCTCTTGAAATGAAGGCAATAAAAAAAAGACAAATAAATGAAATTCTGGAAAAACATTGAATGTTATTCAATGCATCATGGGTAAATATTGGTAGAATTTACTAAATAAGCCTGGTAGGGGATGGAGTCAAGATGGCAGCATAGTAGCAGCAAAAACAAAAACCCCTTTGACTATCCCTCTATACCAATCTTTAAAAAGTACTTCAAAATGATAGGAATCCAAATCTATCAGCAAGATATGAGTCAGGGTGTTCTCATGTTGAACACAACTTGAAAGGTAGATAGAGAGAGAATCAATGTTCACAGGATAAGGGGGAACTGGAATCAAAACTACACACAGAGGAATGCTGGCTCCCCCTCCCCACCCCAAAGCTATGTTCTTTGATTGGGCATAGGCTAACTTCTGGATCCCGGGAGGTTAGCAACTCAGACACACCTCTTGAAGTCCCAAGCCCTAGTACTAGCTGGCAGTGAAGTCCAAAAGTACATCTGGCTGGGCCCTTTTAAACCTCCAATATGACAGTAGAGAAAAATGATAAATATTGGAGGGAATGTGGCAAGACTGGGATACTCATGCATTGTTGGTGCAGTTATGAACTGATCCAACATTTTGGAAGGCAATTTAGAATTATGCCCAAAGGGCTTTAAAAGAATGCATGCCTTTTGATCTAGCCATATCACTACTAGGTCTGTATCCCAAAGAGATAAAAAAAAATGGGAAAGGACCTGTCTGTACAAAAATATTTGTAGCTGTGATTTTTGTGGTGACAAAGAATTGGAAAATGAGGGGATGTACCTTGATTAGGAAATGGTTTAACAAATTTTGGTTTATGATGGGGATGGAATATTGTTCTGCTATAAGGAATGATGAACAGGATAATTTCAGAAAGAACTGGAAAGACCTATATGAACTAATGCAGAGTGAAATAAGCAAAACCAGGAAAACTTTGTATACATTAACTGAAATACTGTGGAACAATCAAATGTGACAGACTTTGCTACTAACAGCAATATAATGATCCAGGGCAATTCTGAGGGACTTATGAAAATGAATGATATCTGCCTCCAGAGAAAGAACTGTTGGAATAGAAATGCAGATGAAAACATATTATTTATCACTTTTTTATCTGGGTATAGGATTTGGAGTTTTGGTTTTTATAAGATTATTCTCTTACAAAAAATGAATAATATAGAAATATGTTTTGCATGATAATATATGTATAACCCAGTGGAATTGCTTGTCAACTCTGGGAGGTGGGAGGGAAGAGGGGAGGGAAACATGAATCATGTGATTTTGGAAAACTTATGTGTAAATTTGTTTTTGGAATAAAATAAAGACAAAAAATAAAAGTAATAAAAATAAATAAGCCCAGTAATACAAGATGTAGTTGACAATTAAATCTTGCCCATAGATACATATTAACACTTTAGTTTGCACATTTTAACTCCACATCCAATTATATTTCACAGATTTTATCTATATTGATGTACAATTACTTGAGAATTTGAGACTAAAATAAAATTGTGCTTTAAATATTTGAATAATGCTTATATATACACTAGCATAATCTGTTACTAAGCAAAACATTTAGGCAAAAAAAGTTTCAAAAATATTAACTTGATATTCATGTACTCAGCATATTTTCTGCTAGGAGGCATTCACAATATTTTCAATAATCTAACAAGAATTTGTTTTCTTTCGAAAGAGGAGTGATTATATTGAGTTATATTGAGTAATAGTATACTATTGAGTAAGTATATTTGGCTTCAAGAAGAGAATTCTGCAATTTGTAAGAAAGACCATTTTTCCTATTCTTTATTGCTTGCAAAAAACTAGTTTAATTTGAATGAATAACAGTCAAAGTAAAAGCTAACAGCATATAAAAGACAGAGAATAATAGTATTAAAAGGAATAGCTCCTTGGATCCCATTCTCACTTTAAAATGGGAAGCTCAAGAGTGATGCAACTGAGATGTACCAGTTTTAACTGGATATCTCAGATAATACTGAAATTTTCAGTTCTAATTCAGGGTTATCCTTGAGATGAATAGGATTAGTGTACTGATAATGAAAACAGCTGCTTGGCACCGTTTCTTGCTTTGAGACAGGAAACGAAGCCTGAAGAAGACAAAACATGTCTGTCTATACAGAAGATAAGGAGCAAAGCAGATACTTTGAAGGAAACAATTTGAAAGGTCAAGAGAGGACAGAAAGAAAACAAGTTTTATATTACCAGTGGAATAAATGTTTTCCTGCAGCATAGTATCATTCATAAAATGTTATAAAATGTATTTCCTAAATCCAAAGAGAAATGCTGTTATGCTAAAAATAGTAACTACATACATATGTACATACATGTGCATATAGACAGTTAAAATTCTAATAATAAAATAGTATTTAAAGGGAGGGAAAGCTGACATATGCTATCATTCAGATGATCAATAGATATTTATTGAGTACCTATGAGTAAAATGATGCAACTAGCATCTTCCAGACTGCCAAGAAAAAGTGTACCACATTTCTTCCTTCACTGAGTTTAAAATCAATCAATTAATAAACATTTATTAGTTTCCTACTTTTTGCCAGATGCTGAATTTGGAATTAGAGGTCAAAAACAAAAGCCTTGCATTCTAGGAGCTTATATTCTACAGTAGGTAACAATCCATTATGCTGATTTGCTTCAATTGACTATTAGTTCTTTATATATCTGCGTATAACTTTGTACCTAAGATATATGTGTACATGTACATATATGTATATATAATCAAATTATTTTAATGTATTAAATTCTAATATTTTTCAGTTCTTGTTTACTTAGATTCTTAAATCCCAAATATATGGGCAATTCATCCACTTTATAGTTCATAATTTCTCCATGACTTCTTATACAATGTGATTCTCATCAGCATCTTAGTTTTGGAGATCTATATCAGGTTCATTTAATTGTTCAAAGGCACTAAATTTTCATTTGCATTTTCCAGTCTAAATTGTCCTTAATTCATACTACTTCTTTTCCAGTCATATATATTTTAATTATCATTCATTTGAAGGCATAATATCCAGTTCTAGTTATGCCTCTGTCACTTACTATCAGTATGATCATGAACAAGTTATTTAAACTTTCTAAGCTTGTTTTCTCATCTATAAAAGTAATGTATTACACTAGTTTATATATAACATTCCTTAAAGTTGTAAATCATATGTTGTTATTAAATTCAGAACCACTAAAAATACAAAGATGTACATGTATATATGTGCACATGTACACATGTATATAAATGTATGTTATACGTATTGATCATATTTACATTTATATTGCACTGTAAGATTTGTCACATAAAAAATATTTTTATATCTTATGAAAAAAGTAGTTTAAATAGTGAATACAATGAAATTTAAAATAATTATTACTTATTGCAGTAATTAAGCACTTAGATTCAAATTAAATTCAGAGAAACCTGTTTTTACTGATTCTCTGGACTTAACTAAAAGGTCTTTACAGTATAAAGTACTGATATTTTCATATCGACTATGTCTCTTGAAAATTGTGAAAATCTTTTGTCCCCTAATACTCATCTATTCATGTAAACTATTCTACTATTAATTAAATGTGTTTTTAGAATCTGTCAAACGTTTAGTTATAGTCACATAATTAAAGATAAAACATCAAAAATAAAATTCTATAGCCTTACATTTTTATGAAGAATACATTTTAAATGTCAATTAAGATGGAAAAATATATTATTAGAATTTAAATGATATTCCACAAGAATTATAAATGTGATAAAGTTTCAGAAACCATTTAGAAATAGAGCAAATGTAAATTAGATCTTTATAAAAATAATTCCAGATATCCTCAGATGATTTTTATTTTATAGGAAGTTTTAGTTGTGAGGCTTCTTAATGTTAAAAAGAGGTCAGATTCATAATCGGAAGAATCAGACTATAATCATATAATCCTATCTATGATACTTGAGATCTATGTGGCCTTAGTCAGGCTATTTAACTGTGGCAGAGTTGCTAGAGTGTTATGTGAAGTAAGAAGATCTGAGTTCAAATTTGGTTTCAGACATTTACTATTGTGATAAGGTGTGAATCACTTAACTTCTGTCTGCTTCAGTTTCCCCAGCTTAAAATGAGGATTTTTTTCATATTTTCTTAAAGCCTTTAATAGACATGATAGATAATTTTTACAGACACATGATCACAATTTTGACAGTGTAGTCTAGCCAGATTGCCAGTAGTACTATCCAAGGATGCCTTCATAACCTCATGGTACCCTCTTTGTTTTAATCCTTTTCTCATTTCTATTTTTCTTCTGTCTTTATACTAACTTTGTTTTTTGTCAAACTAGTCTGTGATCTGACCATTAACCATATATCTGATTCAAGAATTATCCCCAGTTCAGTAATTAATCATTTTGTCATTGAAATATAATCAATTTACTTTCTGGTGATTTTTTTCAGTCCTTGTCATGTCCACTGATAGTTTTTGAAGTCATTGTTCATGCTGAATATAGGCACATCTTTTCCACACTCCTTCATTCTTTATTCCTGATCCATCACTGTACCATCTTAACAGTTGTCTAACAAATAACCTAAGTGTGTTCAAGCTGATGAGTTTTGGCTGAAACAAGTTATGGAAGGGATAACTACCACTCTTCTCCTTCCTCTTCACCATTTCCTTCAACAGAATGCACACCAAACTTCTCATTATCCTTTTTCCAGAGCAGCATTTACCTTCTCATGCCTCAGAGAACTGTCTTTCCTCCATGCCTTCCCTCCCATACCAATGAAAAAAGGCACACTTGGCATACATCAGATGAAATTTGTGGTCCAAGTAAAGTCAGGCTTCAGCAATGGCTGTGGGGATACTCCACATGTACACAGTCCTGTGTGCCTTGGCCAAGTCTCCACCAGGGACCACGATGGGAGGCTGGTAATTGACGCCAATTTTGAAGCCAGTTGGGCAATCTATCTACAATCTACAATCAATCTACAAACTGAATGTGATACTTTGTCTTAATGGTGGGAAATGCAGCACTGAAATCTTTGATACTATATCTCCATGGTACGGCAGGCAGCAAGACTGTATGTATATACCATGGCAAGAGTCACATTTCACCATCTGGTTGTGAGGCTCAAAGCAAGCATTGGTGATCTCTGCTATAGAAAGCTGCTCATGGTAGCCTTTATCAGCAAATTTGACTGGGGCATAAGTGGACAGAGGAAAATGTGTACCAGATTGGTCTGGAACAATCAGTGCACCATCAAATCATAGAGAGGCAGTGATGAAAGTCACAATTTGCCTAATAAAGTTATTCAGATTAATATAAGTTGGATTTTTGATAGCGAAGTATTCTCTGACATATGATAGTAGCCTCATTTTTTATCATGAAGGTCCAATCAAAGTTTTCCAGGGTGATATGAGTGATCAGAATGGAATGACAGGGCTCAACTAATGGCGGAACTCTTGGACTTTTTTGTCAAATTCAAGAGATTGATGTTCCATTAGCAAAGAAGTGAAACTAGAGCCAGGCTTCCCACCATGAAAGCTGTGAAAAAAACAAAAGCTTTGAAGACTTGGGTACTAGTCTGCCAGTTTCTGAATCTTGACTATAACCAGGTCAATTTCCTCATCAATAATAATGTAGTATTTGTGAGCATATTTATTGGCAGCATCTTTCTTGCCAGTGATAAACTGTTTATGATGGAAGAGTTGATGGTAGTCTCTAGCATGAACTTCATCAATTACAGTTGTTTCCAGACCCATGAACACTGCTCTGAGGACAAATTGGACAGAGTCTGTTTCACTGAAGAAAGTGCTGAAGGAGTCATCTCCACCCCAAATGGCCTTGTTACTTGGCATTTGCCCTTCTGGCTAAATACCGAGCTCCAGGCAGTACAACTTCCAGCAGGCATTGTCAATCTGGACACTAACTAACCTGGCCAGTATGGATAGAGATGCACTTATGCATGGTGGTCAAGCAGCAACTGCGATGGGAGGAGCAGGGATAACCAGATTTTCATTATAGGCTTTGACAAGCTGAATCAAAATGAGGATTATAATAGAGCCTATATAACAAAGTTGTCAGAATTAAATGAGATAATATTTATAAAGTGCTTAGTACAGAGCCTGGTACATAGTAGGTGCTTAGTAAATACTTATTTACTTCTTCACTCCTTTTCTCTACTGAATATATTCCAATATGAAAAAATTATCTATGAGTATCTAAAAACTATCTATGAGCAGAGAAATAATAGTTATCTATTTCACAGAACTTTTGATCAGAAAATCATGGGGAGTTTTTATTTACCTATTCAATAAAAATATTCATACTATACAGGACAAAGAAGAGTACCAAGAACTATGGCAATGATGATACAAAAAAGAAGTATAAGACAGGTATAAGATCTCCAAGAGCATACAAACTGTTTTTGAGATTGTATAGAAAAACAGGACTGAAAGCAGTCTATGAGGGCATATTCAATTGAATGTTTATTACATACATACTATGTTACCAAAATTAAGAAAATAGAAACTACTCTGGACTGGAATAAGCAGTGTCTGATAACTTTAAGCAAGAGATAAGCTGGGTCTTGAGGATGGCTAAGATTAAAAAGAAGGAACTGAATGTAGTCTAGAACAGGGTTCTTGGAGTAAAGCATCAGTGTGGCATACTTGGGAAGAGTTAAGGGTGTAGACTAGAGTACAGGACTCTTTTGGAGTATTATTGGATGATAAAATTAGGTGGGCAGGGGTCATCTTTTAGAAGACTTTGAGAGGTGCAGTGATGAATGTGTCCTTTTATGTGTCAACAGTTGGTAGTCAATGGAATGTCATAATAGATAATATTAATATAGGGCTTACTATGTACCAGGCACTGTGGTAAATGTTTTACAATTATTATCTCATTTGATCCTCACAACAACCCTTAGATATAGGTGCTATTATTATCCCCAGTCTACAAATGAGGAAACTGAAGTAAACTGAGACAAAGTAACTTGCCCAAATACACACAGCTAATGTATGAGCTTGGATTTGAACACGTCTTCTTGAATCCTGACCCAACACTATATTCACTGTGCCACCCAGCTGCCTCCATTTTCCCTTTTTTTTCAGCTCAATACTTTGGAAATTCACAAGAAACTTAAAAGATTACTATATTCTTTATTATTATATTTTTGAATTAACTAACATTCCCCAACCCCGATACACTTGAAAATGATAAGTAAGTGCTATTTAGCAATATGCTAAGCAATTAAGACAACTAATGAACAACTTAACTCTAAACCTAAGCCAAACAAAAAACATAGTTCAAAAAGCAAGTTGGTTTGTTGGAAAGAATATTGAATGATGAATCAGGAGATCTGGAATCTATTACTAACATTGTCACTAATTAACCTTGACAGTTAGGCTATTTTATTGTTTTATGCACAACCTTAGATATTTGACCTCTCTGGACCTCTATTTCTTCTATAAAATTGAGGGAGTTATTCCCAAAAGTATCTTTCTACCTCTATGAAACTATAGCTTGATATATCAACATTTTGGTTAAATGAGGAATAAATTGCCCAGAGAGTGAACTATGGATTTTTCTAAGAGACTGGTAATCCTAACATGATTTATAATTGAGAAATATTGTGAATTTCAATTTAAAATTCTTCACTCTGTCATTTGCCTACTTTTGTGGTTTTTATGTTTATTTTATGGCCATATATTTATACTTATATTATATGTAACAATGATATATGATATATAAATTTTACATATATATGTGGAGGAGGCTAGATCTCCTTCTAAAGCTCATCCAGTTCTAGACTAATGACACTGTGAGCACATCTGTGAAGTAGATGGGCAAGTACTAAAATGCTCATTTCATAAATAAGGAAAGGGATATATTAAAGAGGCAAAGAGACTTGACAAATCTGGGAAGTTGGAAAACTGGGACATAGACCGGGTCATTTGCCTTTTATTTATATTCTTTTACTGTACCATATTTCTTTATTGAGATGATAAGGGTTAATACTTCTTAATTTGCTAATGAGTTTCTATGAAGGCTTAACAAAAACTCTCTATGTTTCATCTGTCTGTAAAAGAAAATTGACCTTCTTTCATACAAACAACAAGTGGATGCTTCAAATCTTACCCCACAAGTCCTTTCCCTTGCTTGGACCTCCTCTCCCCATCTCTTCTTCCCTACCACTCTCATCTCCTCATCTCCACTCCTTTCTTTCTTTCTCTTTCTCTTCCTCTTTCTCCTCTTTCTCCTCTTCTTTCCCTTCCTCTTTCTCTTTTTTCTCTTTATATATAGTAGGTATATATAGTATAACATATTTATACTTGGTATATATATAATATAGGCATATATATGCATATATACATATATACCCATATCAAGGTGAGATAAAATGGGATGGAATATAATGGAATTAGACTAGATATATGATTTCATTTTTATAGGAAATTCATGATAAGGAAATTTCCTTAATTGATGTAAATCTCTACCTTCTAGACAACCTTTAGATTTCCTTGGAAATTTGCTTGGGGCCACTGAAAGATTAATTCATTTGCCACTATGTGTCAGTGGTTAGATTTGAACCTGCCACATTGCCTATAGTTATCAATCTATTTATCTATTTAGCTATCTATATGTCTGTCTGTCTGTTTATCTGTCACTCTAAAGTCATCAAAAAAGGCTAGCCTTACTGAACAATTGGGAGAAAACATAGGCAGATAAGCAAGGAATACCAATTATAACAAATATTGCATAACCCATCAAAAAGTAATCCTAAAGGATTAAACTACCAGCATTGTTTTGGTTTTTAAACTTTATCTTTTAAAAATGGCTGGGGGTGGGGTGGGATGGAATTAGCATTTATATAGTGCTTACTAATAGCCAGCCACAGTGCTAAACTCTTTACTAACATTATCTCACTTGATCTTCACTACAATACTACAACAGAGGTACTGTCATCCTTCCCATTTTACACTTCGGAAAACAAGGCAAATAGAGGTTAAGTGACTTTCTCAGAGAAACAGCTAGTGTCAGGATTCTAACATATGTGAGTCTTCCTGACTCTAGTCCCTGTACTTTATTCACTCTTACCTAGTTATCCTTACTATGCCACCTACCTGCCCCTAACAGGAAAGGAAAAGTTTTCTAACTCTTGCTTTGTCAGAACCAGTGGAATTAAGTATAACAAGTGTTCATTACTGTCTATGAGAATAATGTCACAGAATCTAGTAAATAATGAAAAAGAAAAAATAGATAATAAAAATCAAAATGTTACAAAGGCAATATCTTAAATAGCTAAGTCCCAAAGATTCAAGAATTTTAAGCTCTGCAATAAATTGTTTTTGGCCTTCATTTCAAAAAAACCCAATGACATCATGAGGGTGATGTTTTGACTTGGGTATGAACTGGATTTGTGAGGCAGAGTTGCACAAAGTTGGCAGCCTTGTTCTCTTCTCCAGTCATCCAAGTCAAGAGGTAAGACAAAAGTCAGGAAGACTGTCAATGGCTCAGGATGCAGTGAATGATCGTGGGGTTGTCAGTGTCTGACCAAGTTCTAAGCACTCTATCACTCTACATAGCATATGTCAGATACCTTCATTGTTGTTGGAACAAACTGTTCTCATCTACCCATATCATTAGGTCTTCTCATGGGACGGACATTTCCCATAAGACACCAACAGGTTTGAGGTCTATTGGTTACCCTCGACTTTGTTTAGCCTGTTTGCCAAGATAGTATTACCAGTATGTAGCCACTGTACATACTATAGTTTCTTGGAGTCGCAAAGTGACTTTGGTGAAAGGTGGACAGCAAAGGTGGAAAAGTAGCCATGAAAAGAGTTCGGCAAAATCTCACACCAGAAGTGGTAGTCCTCACTGACCATCTATATAAAATGTATAAATATATACAGAATATTTTGTGGAAACCATAGCTTTGAAAACTATGAAACAATCATCTTAACTATCCATAAAAATGCCTTATTTGAGAATTTAATTTTCATTCAAATGATGAGTTGAGATGCTTATATTAGAGAATAATTTATTAGACTAAATGAAATTATTTTTAAAGAAGCCAAGATTATTAATTAAATATCTTAGAACTAGCATAGAGGAAATGAAAATTATAATAAAGAATAGGCTTTGTACAAAGGAAATATATATACTAGCTATAAAAGAAAAAGTTTTATGATTGAACTCAATAAAAAATGTTTTTGAATATATTTTGCAAACAAATAATAACAAATCTGTATAACATCAAAAGAAGTCTTTAATTTTCTTTTCTGTTCAGACTATATCTATAGCCAAACTTCATTTATAAGAGCAGGTCTTATGTGCTCAGAGGAATTTTCCATCTACTCAATACAATAACTCTCAAGACCATTTCTAAAGCAGTATTATAAATCACCTTCTAACTTTGATCCTGATATTTAATGAAAGTCATTATCTTCATTCCCTAAATCCACTGATCTTCCAAACTTCTCCATTTCTCTATTTCTTTTGAAAGTATAATTGTCCATCTAGTCACTCAGGATCACAACCTTGGTGTCACTCTTCACTTTTCATTCTCCTTTACTTCCCTTATGAGTTGCAAAAACTGAACAATTTTACCTCCACACACACCATTGCTCCCTTCTATCACCTTCTCTCTACTCACATACTACCCTATTTCAAATCCTCATCACCTCCCTGATGATGGAACTAGAATGGAACACTAACTTCCTAATTGAGTTCTTTGTTTCTTCTCTTTACTCTCTAATTCATTTTTCATACTTCCAAAATAATAAATAAAATGCTAGCGTAAATTATGCATTATATGAGTGTTTACTGTTGTATCTGCCAATGGACTGCAAATTCCTTGAAGGTAGAGAATCTTTGCAGTTTGTTTGTTTTATCTTCTTATATGTGTTGTATATATAAGATGCTAAATAAATGAGTGCTGTTAAAATGATCACTTTTTAATCAACTGAATCCTTGACCATTGCTTATTTGATTATAAAGGTGCTCCTGAGACCAAAAAAAAAATTTTTTTAATTTAAAAAATCATTATTTTGAAGAAATCAGAAATATAAGACAAGGTTGAGGAAGGAAAAAAAAATTCTTACCCTGGCAGAGTGGAGTGAGAGAATCCCACTGATACAAGCCATTTGAGTTGCGTCTGCAAGTTGCATTACTGTGACCAATCATTCTATGTCCAGGCTTGCAAAAATAATGTACCCGACTTCCAACTGGGCCCCTGGTTCTGTTCACAATCCCTCCATTCTTCAGGGTCTGAGTCAAACTGCAATATGGAGCTATAAGAATGAGAGAGTGAAAGGAGGGGGAGATGGGGTGAAGGGACAGAGAGAGAGAGAGAGAGAAGAGTGTTTGAGTATGTTGAAACATTCCTTCAGAAACAAAGTGGAGATAAACTGCCTATAATGTGTAAGTAATGTCAAACAGTACAAGTTAAAAATATCTGCCAGGAGGAACGTCTAAAACAATCCTGGTAATGGGGAGCAAAGATTAAATAAATATGTTGACTTAACAACTTATATAAAATGGGGCAGGAAAAGAGTTGCACTCTTTAAGAGTGGAAACCTGATTAATATTTTTGTCTGAAATGGGAAGAAAAAAATTAAATTGCATTTTCAATGTCTTTCAAGGACAATTATTTAATTTTTGAGATCATCAATAAAGAGAATATAAATTTTAAGATTTCATTTGAGTTAGCTTATTTGAAATTTTATTTGAACCAGGTAAACCCAAGAGAGATAGGTTTCTTAATTTTTTTAAGTATCATCCAAAGGGAATAAAATAGCAAAATTTGCAAAGGATTTTGACAATTAAATCAATTAATGAGCTCATCAGTTGGGAATATTTTGTCATTTTCATCCCAAAGTGCAAAAACCTAACAATTTAATTTTTGATGATTAAAGAACTTCTGTTCAGTATGTGCAATTCAAAATGGAGAAGTCAACGAAATAAGCCTGTTTAGAAAGACAAAAATATTATTATAGTCTATTACTTTCATTGTGGAAAGT
The DNA here is from genome assembly GCF_016433145.1 of Gracilinanus agilis. Taxonomy (NCBI): domain Eukaryota; kingdom Metazoa; phylum Chordata; class Mammalia; order Didelphimorphia; family Didelphidae; genus Gracilinanus; species Gracilinanus agilis. The sequence goes on along the minus strand of NC_058131.1, from coordinate 190,289,176 downwards.
TTTTGATGACATGGATAAGTTATCCAAAATAATTCATTATAATGGAAATTATATTAAATATATATTTGAATAGCAATTTACCTCTCCAAATTAACCTCTGAAAACACAGGTTGAACATTCCAATTTTATTTCAACTTTCAAGCTTTATGTTCAAGAACCTATACACAAAATATTTAAAGATAGATAATTTTGAAGGACTTAGTTCAGGTTCCTTTTGAAATAAACATTTTATAATATACAGAATTTCCCTTTGGCTTATATTTTAAAGGACATATCCGTAAGTATATGCTTAATGTAAAAATTATTTCTAAGTAAAAATAGGCTTCTCAGTTTATTTCATAACTGACTGTACAAAATAATAAATAAAATTAAATAAAAAATAACAGCTCCCATGTTCATATTGATCTCTCTAACTCACAAAGTAATCTACATGCTGATCCACAGAAAAGCCTTATAAAGATGGCAATACAGGTATTATGTTCTCTATTTTACAGATAAAGATGGCAAATATTAGATAGGTGGAATGATTTGTCCCATATAACTTTAATTACTCTGTAAGTGGCAAAGAAAGACTAAAACCCACATCTTTTGTGTCCAACCCAATGCCCTCTAAGCCATCATACCATCTTATTTTCCAATATAAATGCTCAGTTGTTCAGTAGCAAAATGGATGCTCCTATGAGCAGGACTCTTCCAGCCTATTATTATGTGGAGCCATAGTTTAAAGCATCAATGTAATCTTCCAAAATAAAATACATTTTATTTAAAGGGACATGTTTAAAGCAAGGCTAACAAGAATAGAGATGGACAATTAACTTGAATATAATTTCAGACTTCTCAGGAGCAATAGTGCATCACAAAACATCCACGTCATCACAGTTGGCATGGCATGGAAGAAAAACACTCCCAACCCAGAGTCAGAAGATATGAGCTCCAGAGCAATTATACAACTGTGGGAAAGTTGCAAGCTGTCTTGTGCTTCTTTCTGCCATTTTCCTCCTTCACAGGACTGTTATAAAGAGAATCCTTCATCAACTAATCACTGAACATTTATTAAGGTCCCACTATGAGTCAAATACTGTGCTGCGTCTACAAACAGAAAAAGAAAGAAAATCCCTACAGCAAAGAGTAATAGCTCTTAGCCAGTGACTGTTAACTCCTTTATAGTTTCCTCCCCCTACCATCCAGAAACTATTCACTCTATTCATTTTCTTCTTCCAAATTATTCTGAAACATTCAGGGATGCAGAATCTGCCACATGCTCGAGTCATAGGGTCAGTTTAAATAACACGTGTAGAAACCAAATTAAGTTAGATATTAAAATCTAAGAAAACTTCTTTTGTTTGTATTGATTAGAAAGAATTAGTCATGGTTAAATAGATGTTCCTTTCTTATTGATACCTGATCACAGAATTCATATTGAAAAATAGAAGGATCCAGATTTTAATATTTTAGGTAATAATTATGTAGAGACGTATGTGGCAGGGATGGGAGAGCTCATTAAATAGTTAGAATCAGATGTGATGTTCCTATTGGAAAAGGGTCTATTTTTAATTTTCCCACTACTATTAAAGGAATTGCTTTCTCCAATGAAGCCATTTTTAAATTAATTTCATACAACCCCCGTGACTCAGCCACTCATCCTTAGCTGATCTGAGGTACCCTTTTCAAGGAAAGAAGGTGTGTTTAGAATTTTCCTCAGGGGGATGTCTGTTAAGTTGTTTTTTTTTTAAATTCGATAATGTCAAAATATATGTATATTTAACTCTTTTAGGAGTAATTTCAGGGGGAATTGTATAATTCTTAGAAGAAAATGTATGTTTTGTAATCTATAATGTAGTTTAAATTCTTTTGAGAATAATTTCAGGATAAGGATCTTGCCATCTCCCCAGAATCCAGACTATGAACCTGTTTAGTAAAGACACCATGAAGATGCCTGAAAAGCCTTCACTGTACCATGAAGACCAAAATTTGAACCTTGGGGTGCAGTTAATTGAATTTATGGGGAGTTGGAATTGAGTTGTATATATTGTTTTAATTGTACACTAATATACCAATAGGGGACTGCCCCCAAATTGGTTTTTTGTCAATGTGGCTAGTTTTATCCATTTGTTTATCTATTTCTTTTATCCCCCAAATTCCTAAAATTTTAGAAGTTGTCTATGTTTACGGATCCAGCGAAAAAAAAAAGACCAACTTTTTTTTTGCCGGATCCCAGGGGGAATTGTATAATTGGAATTTGGGAGACGCCATTTAAAAGTATATATATATATATATTTTTTTTTTCCTATGGACACGTTGGAACTATCAAACTACATTTCCTGTGGTCCAACAGGTTTCCAGTTCCGGTTCTTTGGGCGTGGGGACGCCTGCGTCACCACGCATAGGACAGTCTAAATGAGAGGAAATCCAAAAGTAAGCACTCTCAGAGCTAGCAGGCGCAGGAAGGTACAAAAGGTAAAAATGGTGGAGGCAGTTTGAATTCTTACCAGCGTGTGGTCTAATGAATTTACCAGCATGGCCATGGCTTTAATTAAAATACTAATTTTTATTATTATATCAGTCTTCATTATTTTTAATCATAACAGAAGTAAAAAGTACAGAAGCACAAATTGGAAATGGAGTGTTGTTTGGTAGGAATGGCAAGTAGGTTGGTATTATTGGACTAGAGAATACATAGAAGAGAGTGTTACATAAGATGGCAGTTAAGATAGGAAAAGGAATGATATGAAGAGCTTTAAATACCAAACAGGAAAGTTTGTAGTTGATTCCCAACCTAGAGTACTTTGGGAATTTGATGCATAAAGAGTTGATGTGGTCAGACTTGATCTTTAGGAATTCCTTTTGCAGCTCTGTGGAAGATGGATTAGAATAAGGAGAGATTTGAATCATGAAGATCAATTATGGTGCTATTGCAATAGTTCATGTAAGAGATGCTGAGGTTTCTAAACTAGGAGTTCATAATAGCTCTATGAATGGAGAGAATTATATGCATCTTAGCAATGTGAAAAAAAAACAAGACTGGGCAACTGATTAGATAGGTGGAATGCGTTGCAAGTGAGAAGTCAAGGATGACATGGAAGTTGCAAAAACTATTGACCTGAAGGATGGTAGTACTCCCAACATCTATAGAGATTTTTAGAAGAGGAGTGCATTCGAGGAGAAAGATAATTTTCCTCTGATTCCATATTGACCATCAATCAGCATTTAACAAGATCACATTTATATCCACAATAGAATAAAATATGTTGTATTATAATTGATTTAATATATAAAATCAACAATTTACCAAGTATTACTGAAAGTTCAGGTACTATTTCAGGCATTGGTATAGCAAAGGTATGATACAATAGCAGCGTTCTATAGCAGCATAAGTGAAGTATTGGCACACTTTCTCAGTTGGCACTTGGGGAGCTGCTCTGTTTCCTCTCTTCCCAGTGTGAGAGGACATTTTTTGTATGTGCTGCTCCTCTGTCCAGCAGCCCAGAGTGAGCACTTCCTCCCTCTTCTCTCTGGGGTAATGCGGAACACTCACTGGCAGCTTGAAGTTGCAGTTTGGGCATGCTAACTTGAAAACTTTCACCAATGATGTTCTATAGGGTATGTCAGGGAAGAATGCATCATTTTCACACCAAAGTAATTTTCAATAGTAAATGCCATTTTTATAATAGCTTCATTTTTTCTGCTTTTGAGGGGATCCCTAAATAAAGAAATGCAACCAATTGAGGATGAATAATTAGGTGGCAGTAGAAACATGCAGAGGCAAAGAAAGTTCAAGCAGATAGAGCTGATAAATGTTAGAGGCAGAGAAAATAAAGACGGAGAAAGTAGAGGCATCTAGACTCAAAGAAAAGAAAGAGAAGAAGGTGGTGACAAAGAAAGGCAGAGAACTTAAGAGGTGATAAAAAGATTTTTTTTTATTTAATATATGTGCTTACTGCCTTTTCCAGAAATTTTTGTAAATAGGCATGTGAACATTATGCTAGGGCAAGTATACTAGCTAACATTTATGTGTTTATGGTTATAAAGCACTCTATACATATCCCATTGGTTTTGCTATCCATTTTGACAGAAACATAGAATTGATATATATAGATTTTTTTCAAAACAACAGATTTTTTCAACAAATATTTCTCTGTTGAAAATAATACAAATCTGTGTTAGACTAAAGCACACCATCCTTAACTGGAAATAAGAAAAGTAAAATAGCCTAGCCTTCTTTATTACTATTACTTAATAGGGGGAAATTTCCCTAAAGTAGTAAAAGGTGAGGAAAATCACAGAATGACAGAACTGTAAAAGAATTTAGGAAATAGAGTACAGATGGAATAGCAGATAGAATATTTGAATTGGAATTAGGAAGATTTGGATTTGAAACCTGTCACAGACAAGTATGTGATCTTGAGCAAAAATTTTAAATATGTATGTACATATGTATGTAGATATATGCATGTATGTACATACATTTTCACATGTGTATATATATTCCTATGCATGCACACCTACAAATATGTGTAAATGTGTGTATAAAATTATAAAGAAAACTAATTGTATTGACTTATATTTAGCAATACAAAATTTTTTGTGTACAAAAACTTTTCATGAAGGTTTGGGCATAGACTATAATAATAAAAATATAAGTGAAAAATCTCTTATTAAAAACTTCTTTAAGTCTAAAGCAATGACCAATCTCCTTATAATTTAATTGTATTCAGAAAATATTAACTTTTCCACTCTGTCCAAGAGCTAGGACTGAGGCTAGAATGACCAAAAAAAAAAAAAAAAAAGATGTTCTTTGCTGTCTAGGACCATGTTGGCAAACCAATGGCATGCATGCTGAAGGGGGCTGCTTCCTTCTCCCTTTCCACACCCACCTGAGGACATTTCTCACAGGACCCTCCCTTCTGCCCAGCAGCCCAATGGGTGTGCTTCCTTCCTCCCCTGTCTGGGTTAAGGAGGAAGCTCACATGTGGCATGAGGATGTAGTTTGGACACTTGGTCTCCAAGAAGTTTGCCATCACCAGTCTAGGACTTTATAGAATTAAAAAAAAATGCTTGAAAAATAAGAACTTACAATTTAGAAAGTGATTCAGTTCACAAAGGAAGTCAAAGAGGGGCTCAAAGAAAAAGAAATCACTTCCAGCTAAAAAGATCAAGGAGAACAGGATGAAAATTTTGAGTCTGGGGTTAGTCTTTAGGACAAGGGTTACAATGATTAGAAACAGGGCAAGAAGTTCATTAAGATTTGAGGTGGAGGGGACATACACAATGGTATGGAGGAGAAAAAGGTAAGATTATATAGAAAAAATTGAAAAATCGGCAAGTGTGACTCTGCAGCATAGTACTTGAGAAGACAAGTAGCATGAAATAAGGATGGAAACAGGGTTACAGACAAATTGTGGTGGGCATTGAATTCTAGAGTTCAGGATTATTTTATTCAGTATGTATGGGAAGCCACTACAGCATTATTCATTTTGTTTGTTTGTCTTCTTTTAAGCAAGGTAGTTTGGTAGATTCAATCCAAATATTAAAAAATCCTATGTAAGTCTGTAGAATGACCTATTTCTTCACCCAAAAGCCATTATGGGGAGAAGAAACCATAAAAATCCCCAGTATGTGTCAGATATACATAGATTTTCTGATGGACCTTCCATGGGGAATTTAAAATCATCTTTATAAGGCAAACCCCAGAAAGTTTACTCCAAGAGTAGTCAGAAAATTTTACAATATCTTAAAAGGACTTAAGTTCTTTGAGTAAATGCTGTATCATCTCAATTTCATATTTTCTTTCTCACACTTTGTATCATGAGTTTATAGTCAGAATTGTCTGAAATAGTTCAGGATTATAATTGAGGTATATTTGCCTAATTTACAAAAATAAATAAAAATTATATTTGGTTATCTCATGTGTCTTGAAAAACTTCAAATATTGTTGGAAAGGTTAATTTCTTTCTTAGTTCTGGTATAGCAAACGGCAAGAAAATTTGATCTTAATTCTTAGCTTTGATATCGCAGGTGACTGAATAAATTACTTATTATTTCTGAATCTCAAATTCTTCATCAGTTAAATAAGATAGACAAAATGATCTCTAAGGTCTCTCTGAGTTCAAACATTTAGTAAATCTGTGAAAAGCTTAGTTTAAATTTATTTTACTACAACCTTACAATATTAATCTTTTTTTGGAAGAATTAAGATGAATATTATACAGGCATACTTCACTTTATTGCACTTACCTTTGTTGTGCCACACAAATATTGCAATCTTTTTTTTAATAAATTAAAGTTTTATAGCAACCCTGTGTCAAACAAGTACTGGTGCCATTTTTCCAAAAGCATGTGCTCATATCATATCTCTGTTTCACATTTTGGTAATCTCAAATTTCAAATTTTTCATTATTATTATGTTATGCTGATCTATGTTCAGTGATCTTTGATGTAAATATTGTAATTGTTTTGGGGTACCATGAACAGTGCCCACATAAATCAGTGAGTTTAATTGACAAATGCATGTGTTCCTACTGTTCCACTGACTGGCCATTCCCAATCTCTCTCCCTCTTCTCAGGGCTCTCTATTCCTTGACACGACAATATTGAAATCAGGTAATAACCCTGCTATAGCCTCTAACTCATGTACTTTAAGTGTATAGCATATGAATGTAATATCTATTTGTATATATACATACACATGATCATGACTGAGTTGTATAGAATATTATATATAGCAAATAATAACAGGATATATCCTAAATATTATATATACATATATAAATATGCATATTTATGCAAGCGAATGATCCGGTATGGAAAAAGAGCTCTCCGTGAAGCCAGAAAGAATCGGTTTCAGGTCCCATCTCTGACACACAGTGGTTGTGTGACGCTTCCTATTCACTCTCAGTATTCCAGGCACCTTGCGAAGACTACATTAGAGAGAAGATATCAATTTGCATTAGGAGAGAAAGTCTCCTCACTCAAGAACCCAATCTATTTATAAAATCACAAATCTAGCCCTATTTCTAGCCAATTAAATGGAATATGCATTTATTAAGTGCCTATTATGTGCCAGAGACTGTGCTAAGTACTTTTTACACATATTATTTCATTTTACTTTTATGCATATAGATATGCAAGTATATACATATATGCATGTATATATGCATAGATGTAAAAATAGAAATACCATATAAATACCAAGTATTAATCATTGTATACGCATATACATACAACCATTTCTCCACATGCAATTCCTAAACACATATTTTACCATTGCCTAAATCTCATCTTAATGATTTTATAATGAAGGGGAATTTACCCAAAAAGTTACTCTGGTAAACTGGATGACTGGCCATTTTGAAGGGGGAAGGAAAGGTTTGGAAAAATTCATTAAGTTTGCTCAGGAGAAAACCCACTGATTTAATAACAATGGTCAGGGCATCAATAGCCTTTTCAAAAACTCTGTGTTTTTCCTTTTCATGTCTTGGGCCACCTACAGAAAAACTCAAACCTTATTACTGACAGAGACTAATGCATTCAGTTCTCCCTGGCTAATGTGGACTGCCTTTAATTATAGGTGAAGCAAGCTTTACCAACAAGTCAAAGAAACCTACCCTTACAAGACCCAACGTCCTCTCAAGAATAGAAGTGTGACCTAAAGGGGAGTTGTTTTTTTTTTAGAGAAGTTTCCACAATCATACATTATCGCTAAGGCTTTAAATCTTGCTGCGGTGCCTTAAATATCAAAATATGCCCCTTTTCCCTAGTAGGGAGAACAGCTTTCTTAGACAACACAGTTGTTTTGGGTATGGGTCAGATCTCGCTGACAGCAGAACACAGGGGAATAATCTGTCACGAATGTATTGACTGTGCTAATTAACATGTACAACAACAGACAAAGGATGGATAAAGTGATTCCCAAGCTGCATAGCAATAGCTTACTCTTTTTTTTTCATATTACTGAATGCTCTGAGGGTTTAAAGAACTATATTTTTACTGGGTAAAATGAAGGACATGTACTTTGTACAAGTAAAATAATAAAAGGGTAAAAAAATGCTCAAATATTTACATATGAAAAAAGAAAAAACAAATAGGTGTGATTTGTAAATAACACAGCAGCACCATTAGCTCTTAAAGAATGAATGACAAAATAATACCTAATCCTTAATTGAAGCAAGAAGTGGTAGAAAGAGTTTTTACTAGAAGTGAAGAGATCTGAGATAAATTCTGAGTCTGTGTAACCATGAGCAAGTTTTTTTAACCTTTTGGATTCTGACTTTCTTCTCCTGTAAAATGGCATGAAAATATCAATAATAAGAGCTGATATTAACATAGACCTGTAGATATATTATTTTATTTGGTCATTTTGAAAAATATCCTTAGAGATATAAATTAGTCCCATTTTTGAGATAAGGACACTAAATTTGAAGAAGTGAAGTGACTATCTTTGTGAGAGAATTTGGTGGCTCAGAAAATATAAGGTCAGACAGGTAGATTGCACAGTGGATAGAGTGCTGGGTCTGCTGAGTCAGGAAGATTCATATTTCTGAGTTCAAATTCAACCATGTCAACTTTTTTGTGTGAGCCTGGGCAGGTAACTTTACCCTGTTTTGTCTCAGTTTCCTAATCTGGAAAATGATATGGATAAGGAAATGGCAAACCACTCCAATATCTTTGGCAAGAAAACCCCAAAAGGGCTCATGAAGAGTTATACAGAAAAACAGCCTAATAAGAAATGATAAAGAATAATGAATATGAGGTCAGATTTGGAGTTAGGAAGACCAGAGTTCAAATAATACTGCAGATACTTATTAGTTATGAGACTTTGGACAAGTCATTTAACCTCTCACTCACATCCTTAATCTATAAATTGGGGATTATAACAATATCTACTTCACATAATTATTATGAAGATCAATGGTAGAACGTAAGTAAAGTGCTTGCAAATTTTAAAATACTATATATTTGTTTGCTATTGTTATCTATCTTCTTCTTATCCTTTTTTCAGAATCACCATCATTATCATACAACTAATGTCAGAGGCATAATTCCACTAGGTTTTCCTGATTCCACATCCAACCGATCTTTCCAATATATTAGATCATGCTGACTATGCAGCCTACTTGAGAGGTTTGTTGTAAAGCCCAAATAGTGTATGGTTTATATAAAGCAGTATGCAAAATTTAAAAATATATTGCCAAAAAAAAGCAGACTCTATGTGTGTGTCTGTATGAAGAAAGAAAGAATTCTCTTAGCTTTTCCTCCTATAATATGTGAACAAGTAAGGTTTCTATGATAATTCTTCCGTTCTTTTCACAATCTTTTCAAAATTTTCCATATTTTGGTTATGAAAAGGCGTTATTTAAGAAAATATATTTTAAACCATTTATTTTTTTAAATCAAATTAAATATCCATCAAAGAACAGTTTCTTTGTTGCTAATATACATTTTAAGCAGCAAAATTATCCTTAAGTACTCACCTTGCTATTTCCATGACATTGATAATGTTTACCTTCAAAGTTTAGGATTAAGCTCAAACAGATTTCATCATTTAAGATTTTCTGTTAGGACTTTTAACTTAGTTAATTTGAAATAACATTCACTAACCTGAGTAACGGATCTTGAATCCCTTCTTACTAGTTGCATGATCAGTTGACCAGCGAAAATATAATTGATGACTTTTGCTTGTATAATTTGATTGTTCAGTATGATTTCCACTTAAAAGTACTAACAAAGGACTTTGTCCAGAAGAACCTATGTAAAGAGAGAATAAGTATGCATTGATCAGATGATCAGCAAACATGTATAAAGTGGCTCCAATACAAAAAAGATAGTATTAGAAAGTGGGGACAGATGCAAAGATTTGCAATGGTCATTGCCCTTACCTTCATGGAACTTATTGTCCAATAAAATGCTTTTTTTTAATAAAAAAAAAGAGCTACTGAAATATGCATATATTTAAGTCTAGACAGGTAGCATGGTAATATAAGGAATAAGAACTATGGAAAAGCTACAGAATCTTGGATTCATACCAACTCTATTACATATTTTCATTTTCCCTAGGAATTGTTCAAGATTACAATATGCTAAAAATATTAAAATGTTGCTTATCTAATAGTTGGAGCACATGGTAGAAAATAACATTTTTGTCTGACTGAAACTTAAAGTTAATATACCCAAAGTGTGATTCAGGTAACTGAAGGGCTATAAAAGAACATTTGTCCTCAATGTGACATTTATTACCACAAAAATTCCACCTTAAAGAAAAAAGTACACACATATACACACACAAAGAAAACAGACCTCATATTAAAAAAGGTTTTCTAAGCATAAGAACACTTTTTGAGTATACCATCTTTCATCAAGTTTTATTTTCCTGACATTAAAATTATAAGGATATGTATGAAAAATGTTAGATTTTACATATATAATATTTTACCTAGTATCCACCCTAGGATTCTGAAAAAGCAGGAAATTTAGTAGTAATAAAAGGTAAGTTTTCATGTAATGATTTGTGTGTGTGTGTGCCTATATTATATTGACATAGCCATGCTGGTTCTTTTATTGCTATAAAATTACAGCAATGACAGATCAGAAAAATTATAGGATGACTTTTTAAAATGTTCAATATTGGACAAAACATCAATCTATCATGAGAATATAATGTAATTAATTCTGTCATAATTCAAGGTGACAAATTAGATAATTTTCACCTGATAGGTGAGCAATCAAAATGATTCTATAAATGGGTGACATTTCACAAGGTGAAATTGCATCAACAAAGACAATTTTATATCCGATGCATATAATCATTTTAACGTCTTTCTACCACATGCTAGAGATTGATAGAGGTTCATTATTGGGTCATTTCTCATCAATATTGCATAATTGTAAATAAATGTATTTACAAAGTCTACTCAATTATAAATACCACTGAGCTGTCCAATCTTTTGATAGAAATATTTGTTCCACAATATCATTTATTAGTTATTCTGTAAAATATTAGTATAATCATCATTATTTCATGTTATGCCTTTCCACACAACTACTTGAGCTAATAATATAGCAATTCAACTTTAGTCATTTTGTTCAATTCAACTATTACCTAGTGGAGACTTTATATGTGTATAGGTGTGTATGTTTACATACATGCATGTGTGTATATATGTGTGTGTGCTTGTGTTTAATATATGCTTATTGCGTATATTGCCATACCCATATGTATACATACACTAACAAACATGTGTAGGGGTCTTGTATGCATATATCTGTACGTGTGTTTGTGTATATGTGTATGTATTATGTGTGTATATACCCAATTACATATGCATAATTGTGTATGCGGGTGCATGTATGACTGTATAAACATGTGTGTATATATCTGTGTGTGGATCTGTGTTTATGTGTGTGTGTGCGTTTTATACTATGTGGATGCATATATGTATGTATGCATTTTAGGAAGCATGTTCCAGTGGATAAGAGAGTTGGCCTCAAAACCAGGAAGTCCTGAGTTCAAATCTCACCTTTGGTATATGGTATCTTTATGATCATGGGCAAATAAGTCACTAACTTCATACTCTAGATCAGTGATTCCCAAAGTGGGCGCTACCGCCCCCTGGTGGGTGCTGCAGAGATCCAGGAAGGCAGTGATGGTCACACTTTTTTTGTATTACATTCTATTCTGAGTTCAATAGTTTCATAATTTCCAGGTGGCGCTAAGTAATATTTTTTTCTGGAAAGGGGGCAGTAGGCCAAAAAAGTTCGGGAACCACTGATCTAGACCAGTGATGGGCAAGCTTTTTAAAGAGGGAGCCAAAGGAAAGGAAATGCTCATCTGTCAGTCCTTTTCTAAGGCAACTCTTTCAAAGTTTCATTGTATTGTATCCATCTCATTGTATTCGTCAGATTAGGAATAATGTCCTACAGCCTGATAGAATATTTCAGGGGGCCCCATCTGGCCTGTGGGCTGTAGTTTGACCATCCCTGCACTAGACGGTTCTCTCAAACTTTGTTTTAGCAAAGATATTCTACTCCATTGTGAAGAGGAATATGTTTTTCTGCATAATACTCTACCATATTGCAATAAAAATCACAAGTTCAACCTCTCTCCCTATTCCTGACATACACAAACCACTTAATAAATGCTTACACTTACATGCATCCCCTGTGTTCAAGGTTAAAGATATACTTAACAGAAAACTACTATGAAAACATAAAAGAGTTTTACAGATGTGTGGGACATGCTAAATCTTTTATTAAGTGATTATTGATTATTTGTCACAGAACCATATAATTATATAAGCACATAATGTAAATAAAATAATTGTTTGAATGAAATCATAGGTTTGCGTAAAATAACAGGCTGATAATTATTGGTTTAAAAATGAAACAGTGACTTATTTATTTAAACTAACTAATCAAATCAATTCAAACATTTAAATTTATTGTGAGACTCAGAAATAACAGGTCATAAATTGGTCTATATGAACTCCACCGCCCCTTTTAAACAAAATTAAATATTGCTAGTCTCATATCCAACTATCTAATTACTTGCTAATTTACAAAAATACTGTAGTAACATTAACTTAGCTTTTTAAAGTCAGTGGACCATTGGTATAAAGTCAGGATTAATTTTTGATTATAAACACATAAATGAATTAATGTTTTATACCTAGAACATTGCATTGACTAACATTTCTACGCAATTCTATTATTATAATCAATTTTTAATAATCAGCTTCATCCACTCTAAGATTCTGATGTATCCTCTAAAGCTTTAGAATTTCACAAAATGTTAGCGAGACCCTGTGGAATCATCTAAAAAGATCTCTCAGTAACTAAAGAAGGTTCAGTAATTAGAACCTTCATTCAGTGTCCTGAATGAAGAAGATGATAGTCCTGTCATATGTGAATCTATCAATTACCCTATGAACAGATGTCATTTGCATTATCATGTTCAGTGGCATAATTCAGCAAGGACTTTGATAAAATTGAGCAATTCCAGAAAGACAGAGAGCAGGTTGATGAAAGTAGAGACCATGCCATATAGGGATCCATGAAAGAATTTGAAGATGCTTAGAAAGAAGAAGAGGACAAAAAGGCGACATGAGAGATCTATATCTTCAAGTAGGTACAAGGGCAGTCACACAGATTAAGAATTACACTTTGTTCTCCTTAGCATCCAAGGACAAATCTATTTTTTTCCTTTCCTAAACACGGTATTCACTGGACCAGTGTCAAAAGCTTTAAGGTCTCTCTAACTTGATAAGGGGATGCCATTTCAATGTTATGAAACAGTATCCAATTCACAAAAGTCATAGAGAGGGAGATTTAGGTTAAATGTAAGAAATGCTTATCTATCACCAGAATTGTCACATCCCAGTACCTCTCCTCTTCCCTTCCCTCCTCTGGTGGAATGGGCCTGCCTTAGGAGGTTTTGGGTTTCTTGTTATTGAAGGTCTTCGAGTTGTCACTAGACGATCTCTTAGAGTGGTACAAAAGTGACTTTCTGTTCAGGGGCAAATTGGACTACGGTCCTAGAACCTTCTCGATTACCTCCAACTAAAAATCTGCATATTATACATGCTATCTAATGTTAGATTTAGTGCTCTATTGTTAATTACTCTATTGTTTCTTCAAAAATTAGCAATATATATATAGAGAGAATACCAGATTACTACAGAAAATATTGGCTTAATAACCAGTTCTGTAACTTTGCCAGATAACAGGGTTTATTGCCATTTGGGGGAGAAATACCATTGTTATAGTCCTGTCCAAACAAACTGACCAACAAGGTTTTATTAAGTGCCTACTATGTACCAGGCACTAGAGACATAAAAACCAAAGTGAAACAGTCCCTGTTCCTAAGAAGCTCAGGTGTTGAGAGCATTAAAGACTACTATGCCTACACACTGTCTATCCCCAAGGAAAGTTAAAGGATTATTTACCATCAAATATTTCCAGCACATCAAACTGCTTCTCACTCTGGAATGTTTCCACAAAGACAGTGATGTTATAGCCTACTTCCACTTTAATGGTCCAGGAGCATGTCTGGGAGTTAAAGTAGTTTCCTGGATATCCCGGACTTAGAATAACTCCAGATGACTCAGTGCGGACTTCATTTGCTGGGCATTGTGCTGAAGAAAAAAAAAGACAAATATATTATTTCCCTTCCCTACAGAATCTCAATCTCTATAGTACATGTATTAATATACTCCACAGAAAATCCAATGGATTAGAATTCCTTAAAGACATGCTCAAGAATTTTATTCAGATTCATCAACTCAGTAAAATACACCAACCCATTTATTCAGGGAAATGATTTGTTGATGGATATTTTTACTCATCCATGTAGTTTTTCTCTAATGATACCCTCATTTAGTGGTCTATTTAAGAGTTGCTATGGAAAGAGTTTTGGCCCTAAAATTTAGGGAATGAGTTTCACTTCCTGTCTCTGCCATTTTCTATCTGCCCTTGAGGATGACAATTAAATCTATTAGACCTTCAGCCTCCTCCTATGCAGTTGATGATCATACTACCTAATTCACAAGAATGTTATGAAAAAGTGCGTCATATCTTAGAGTATTATAGAGACATGTTATGATTTATTCAAGAAAAGTGAGTTACACTCATTGAAATGTTATTCTGAATGAATGACCTATTAAGGGACAAAAAACAGGACATCTAGCAAATGAATATTGTAAAACAATTCAAATACTTTCCAAATGTTGTATCACAGAATAAAAATTTAAGGATAAATATTAATGTTAAAGGAGGAAAAATGCCATGGTGAAAACCGGTGAATTTGGATGTTGCATTTCTGCTACCTATCTCTTCATTTTTAAACATAAGGAAAGAGGATTAGTTGAAATAGATGCTTTTTAGGTTTCTTCTAATAGTTACTAGCTGTTCGTATCTATGATCTATATGTATTTATAAACATAAATATAGATAAGGATATACACTTAAAGAGAGACAGAAAAAGAGATTGAGAGAGAATCATAGAGGGCTGACCTGATATTCCAATGGTATAAGAAACTCTTATATAAAAATTTTTTTAACTAGTACATATATTAGAACCTGGTCTAAAATTCATAATCTTACAAAGTTGCCTGAGGCACTGCAAAGTTAACTGATTAGTCCAGATCACATAGTCAGAGGCATGGCTTAAAACAAAGTAATCTTATGTCAGAGATTCTCTATCCACTATGTTTTATTGTTTTTATTATTATGGAGACAGAAATAGACTGTTCTACAATGTAAAATGTAATGTGCAATTACTATAGATCAGGGTTTGCAACTACAGCTCTAAAACAATAAAAATGGGACCCAAGGGAATGCTCTTTTTCCTGCCTTGTTGGATTATAAGAATCAGTTGTAATTGCACTATTCACCAAAATGCAAAATAAGTATTATGAGAAGGGGTTTAAATGTATTTTAAATGTATTATGAAGCAGAAACTCACTTAAATTTAGTGATCACTTTAGCAAGATCAGATTATAAGCAAGGTCCTTTTAGGCACTAAAGATTACAAAAAAAAATAATAATTACCTTACCTTCTCCAATATATTTTATTTAAAATTATAAGAACTATGATCAATACAATAACCTTCATGATTCTAGTGGTAATAGATCTGATAGATAGAATGAGCTGTATTTTTTCTACTTAAGGAAATTTGTTTTGCTTGACTGTATATTTTTTAAAAATAAATTTGTTTTTCTTTTGTTTTTTATTTCTAATGGAGTATTAAGTAGCAATGAGAGAAAATAGATTTCTGTATTCTATATTTTAGCAGAGAAGTAGGGGTTGCTAAAGATATGAAATAGTTCACTGCTTTTCAGATGAAAACAGTGAATTATTATTTAACTTAATTGTCTTACTTTGTTACAAGAAACCGTTTATAAAATTGAAGTTATATACAAATGCTTGTGATGTAAAACCAAAATACACCTTTAAAAAGTTGTCACAATGAAAATTCAACACAATGTCATCATTTTCTAGTTCTGATTTTTTAGGGGAAGCAGATTCTCTCTGCCTTTTTAAAATCTCAATACTCCTTCTCTGTCTTCAACAAATAGCATTCTCAGAATGAATGAATTCTTGGTCTATTATACCACAGCTTAACCATTTCTCCACTATGATAAGGGGACATCATGTAAATGCTTTGAAATACTGGGTAGTTCATAGAAAATTACAGTACAATAACAGAAAAAAGGATTATAGGTTATCTTCTTGTATCCTAATTCAACAATGCTCAAGATCATGCCAGAATTTTCAGGAAAATATGACAATTATGAAAATAATAAGCATTTATATAGTACCACTTAACTTTATTAGACAATTATTTTTTTGATGTAGATAATTATTTTCCTATCTTTTTTTTTAAACCATTACCTTCCAGCTTAAAGAATCAATGCTTTGTATTGATTCCAAGGCAGAAGAGTGGGTAAAAGCTGGACAATGGGAATTAAGTGATTTGCCTTGGGTCATATAGCTAGGAAGTATCTAAGGCCAGATTTGAACCCAAAACCTTCTATCTCTAGGTCTGGCTCTCAACCCACTGAATAACTTAGCTGCCCCCAAAGGAATATATATATTTTCTATCTTATTGCATTAAAATTAAATCACAGATGATGGAATACTATTGTGTTCAAAGGAATAAAGAATTGGAGGAATTCCATATGAACTGGAATGACCTCCAGGAATTGATACAGAGTAAAAGGAGCAGAACCAGGAGAACATTGTACACAGAGACTGATACACTGTGGTAAAATTGAATGTAATGGACTTCTGTACCAACAGCAATGCAAGATCCAGAGCAAGGTTGAGGGACTTATGAGAAAGAAAACTAGCCACAATCAGAGGAAGAACTGTGGGAGGAGAAACTCAGAAGAAAAACAACCACTTGAACACATGGGCTGATGGGGATATTATTGGGGATGTAGACACTAAACGATAACTCTAGTCCAACTATCAATAATATGGAATTAGGTCTTAATCAATGATACATGTAAAACCCAGTGGAATTGTGCACCAGCTAAGGAGGGTTAGGAGGTTTGGGGGTAAAGGGAAAGAACATGAAACATGCAACTATGGGAAAATATTCAAAATAAAAAATTATGCCACAGAATAAAAAATATATTGTAGATATGAAAAAGAACCCCAAACTAAGTCAGTTCCCCTAATTCCTACTCTTATTCTTCAATTTTAAATAAAAATATCCCTTGGCAATCTTTTATTTATAGGACAATTCACTGAAAGTTACTACTGTTTTTAGTGGCAGTTCATAAATAAATAGAAGAATCCCTGAAATATTTATGTTGTACTATTTATTTAATTTAAACAGAATGTCCCAGAAGATTTATTATGAGCTCTTCTTTAATGAAAGATAGATTTATTTGTACAAAGGATAAAAATCTTATCTATAAAATTTATCTCATGTTAATTATGTTTCCTTTGGAAGACATTAGAATATAAAGATTTTAAGATAGTCATTTTTCTCAAAGAAATGAACATAAATCCATGCAATATATTTTTATTTTCAAAGTATACATTATTTAAATTAAAAATAAGAAACAAATCTTAAAACTTTGAAAATGAAGTTGGCATAAGATAGATGACTAATCATCTAAAATATCCCTTGAATATCTACTTATTATGGAAAGGTTTACATTCTTAACAATGGGAAATCACTTGTAAATAATGCTAATAGAGAAATAATTCCGACCAACTATTCACAGAATGGAGTTTCATAGTTAAAAGGTTATTTTTCATGATTTACTGATCAATAAAATCACATTTTTATTCAAATACATTATGTCCTTCAACAAATGAAGATTCTGTTGATGTTTTTCTGTATTAAAAATGCAAGTGAGCAATAAATCCATAGATTTGGTAAATGAACATCTCTGCTGATTCAAGCATAGCTGAGGTTTAAGGGGAATGGTGTTATGGGTTCCATAATCTTGTACCGTATTGGGTAGAGAATCATCATTTTTCTGCTTCTGAGACCCAATACATATCTGAATTTGGGGTATTTGAATTGTGTGTCTGCCCCATCACTACCCAAAATCATTCATTAAAGGTAACATTATCTGATATGTCAGCACCATTAACTGCTGATTCTATCCTTTTTAATACACAGGTACACGTAGAGATTGTGACTTTATGGTATCACAGTAAAAAAAAAAAAAGACCCAGAACTAGAATTCTGTGGCTCCCTTGGAAGAAGCAACATACTATCAATTTTCAAAGCAGCCATATAGAAATGTCACATTTTCTTATTTATAAAAATCCATTTCCATGGAAAGTACAATGCAATAAACTTAAATTATTAGAAGAATATTAATCAACAAAGATGGAAGAAAGAGACAAAAACTCAAATGCTAGTAAAACAATTGAATTATTATATTCTACAACCTCTTTCCACTTTTTCCTACATACATACACTCAAAAATGAATTTGGAAATTTCCCCTGTAGAAGAGCAGTATTTTTTGTGATTCATTTTGCTTCTCTTGTTCCTTTCATATCTGCTTGATTCCTTCATGTTCATTCCTATATACTGTTGCCAAGAGTAACACCCACTTACAGTGGAATCTTTGAAGTGACAGCTGAGTTGTTGTTTTTTTTTTACTCGTGCAGCAACCACACATTCAAAAATACACAGCATCTCCTAAAGGGACTCTCAGGAACCTCCTCCCTCTCCTATCACCACACTACAAGGAACCATCTGCTTGTGGTTCCTGTCAAATACACCTTCTAAGTCAGGGGTCAGCAACATATAGCTCCTGAGCCATATCTGGCTCCACCTCCCAACCTGCCAGTCTGGGCAGAGCCAGGATGTGCCCCAGGGGGCCCTTCAGCCCCCGCCCCATATTCCAGTACCTTCCGCCTCCATCCTCTTCCTTCCACAGGCGTTTATGGCTCTCATGGCCAAAAAGATGGCCAACCGTTGTTCTAAAGGAACTTGCCACCCTTAAGATCCTTTCCTGCTCTGAGTCATCATACCTCCACACAATATTATTTAGTAATATTGGCCTCCAAAAGGAAAATGAAGCATGAGGCTTCAAATTCAAAGCATATGATTTCTTGTATTTTACAGGACTTTTGGAACTGTTGCACATTTACATTTTAAGATCCATGAATAATTGAGATTAATTCTAAGATGCACCTGGACCTACAGGAGAATCAGAAAAGCCCACCAAACAACTGGGAAAAGCTGTCAACTAAAGCCTCTGAAAAATACATCTTCATTATCTTAAATGTATCCAAGAAAATTACTACCAGCCTTGGACAGTTTTTTTTTTCTGGACTTTTCTCTGGTACTTTCCAGAAGAAGAGATGAGGCCAGCTATTTGCCAGATATTTTTTCATGACCATTTCAAATTCTCGTCTCTTCCACCAACCCACTATAACATGAGCTATTTGTTCTTGGATTGAAATAGTTGATAGCTGGGCTATTCCCATAATATTCATCTAAAAGCTCTTAGTTGTGAATCTAGTCATAAGACATAGATGTGCAGTTAGTGTTATAACAAAAAGAATAGGCCACCCGCTAAGATGTTTGATAGCTGAGAAGTTGGAAGTAATTCGTCCTTTTTATTCATTAATTTAAATATGGAAAAGGTTTCCCAACCAGCACTCACAAAATGCAATCCAAGATTGTCATGCATCATCCTCATTTAAGTCAAAATGAAGTATATCTGGGAAAGTCCAGCAGTAAGCTAGCAAGCATTTACTAAGTTCTTTATGTATGAGAGGACCTGTGTTATGTGCTGAGGATGCAAAGAAAGCAAAAACTGCCCCTGCCCTCAAGGAGCTTTTATCCCCAAAAAGACAATGCATAGAAATATGAATATACAAGATATATACAAATTAGATGGAAAATAACTTTTTTAGAATGGAACTATGAGCTGGGAGAATCAGGAAAGGACTCCCACAGGAGGTTGCATTTGAGTATTACAGAACAAAGACATAGGTGTCCTGTTTAAATTGTATTTTTCTTAGATGTATTAAGATACTGAAATAGTAGTGATAAGATATTTTTAGTCCATAAGAAGAAGGCAGATTTGCTAGTTAGCCTAGAAGTTGTGTTTTATTTTTGTATTTTGGGTGGAAGGAGATATGTTACTTCAGTTTAGGGTTTTTCAATCACATATGACTCTTTGTGATCTCATTTGGGGGTTTCCTGACAAAAATAGGCATTCCCTTTTCTGGCTCATTTTACAGATGAGAAACTGAGGCAAAGTTAAGTGACATGCCCAGGGTCATATAGCTAGTAAGTATTTGAGGCCAGATTTGAACTCATGAAGATTAGTCTTCCTGACCCCAATCTCAGTGTTCTATTCATTGTGCCATCATGCCGCCTAGGGAGATATATATATCAAAAAGCTCACTAGATAAGCCTTAAAAACTGAAAGTGAGTAAGAAATGAGAAAACTAAATTTAAAAATCTTAACATTAAATATTATTCCCATTCTGACATCATACAGATTCATAGATCTTAGAGGATGAAGGCAACTTAGGGGATTATTTGTTTCAGCTTTTTGCTGTCCTTCAAGAAAAGTATTATTTCCATTTGAATCGGAGAAGTTCAGGTGAACCAGAAATATAGACTACAGTCTACTAGTATATTGTTCTTTATAATACAATAATGTGTTGTTCTTGAAGTAGCTAGGTGGCACAGTTGACAGAGTCTCAGGCCCAGAGTCAGAACCAGGTTTAAAATTTGGCCTCAGACACTTACTGGTTGTTGGACTGGGTGAGTCAGTTTACTTTTCCTGCCTCAGGTTTAACATCTATAAAATGAGGATAACACAGGGTTGTAGTGAGAATAAAAAAAATTAAACAATATTCACAAAGGACTTTACAAAATGTAAAGTGCTATATAAAAGCTATTATCCTCAAAACCCATTATTATTAAATCTCATTGTCATCTTTTATAAAAGCAACATATACATTTAGTTATATCCATAGTAGTCAACTATCTTTATAAGAAACTGGGGTTTCTAAGGAAGTTGAAAATAATTTGCCTTTTGATTGTATTGCTCATGATACCCATTATGCCTGGGTATTACCAAAAGCATATCAGGATAACAAGCAGGTAACCTGAAGAGAAACAAATTAGAGATCACTAAACTTATGTACTTAATATGTTGGATGCAAATACTTTGTCCATACATATCCTTATGTACCTTAGTCCTTTACAATTCATTTGTTCACATATTTTCCTTTAAAAAAATTCTTATTCCATGAACCATGAACTATAATCTTTCTTTCAGAGGAAGAAAGGATGGGGAAATTATCTTGAACAGCGATAGAAGATTTAAGGGAAAATATTACCAAATCTTTAGATCTTATTAGTGACAAAATATCCAAAGACATCCATGCTCATTAGATTTATTTTTTTTCTTTTTTAGTATAGGAAAGAACTTACCTTCGCAGGTTGGGGGAGATCCCTCAAATTGCAACTGGGCACTGAGCTTGCAGGTCAATATATCAGTTCCTGATAATGTGTAACCAGGAAGGCACTGGTACTTCACAAAATCTCCTAGAAAAAAATCAACAAAATATTCTTGCAAATTTTTCCTTTATAAAATATACTAACATGTATGTATCATTTAAAGTGACTTAAATTATTTAAGATAAATATGCATAAAATTTTAAATATCAAGTATCTGGTCTGTTTTTATCAATAATATGCACATATTTTTAGTTTTCCATATCTAAAGAAGATGCTATTTTCTATACTGCGTTTCCCCAAAAGTCCTGAAAAATGCCATCCAAATCATTTCCCCTGCCCCAAATTGTTACTAATTACATAACTTTTCACTCACTTAGATGGTATCATTTTGGTCATATTATTCCATATTAAATTATTCTTAGGTGAATCAAAGGCTAGCTAAAAGGATAGCTAAAAAGCCATCTCCTCTAAAATGTTTTTTATCTCATCTTGCCAGTTAGAAATATATATTCCTTCCCTCCACTGAACTCTTGAAGTTCTTTGTTTTG
Organism: Gracilinanus agilis; assembly: GCF_016433145.1. Taxonomy (NCBI): domain Eukaryota; kingdom Metazoa; phylum Chordata; class Mammalia; order Didelphimorphia; family Didelphidae; genus Gracilinanus; species Gracilinanus agilis. Next base: position 190,267,175 of record NC_058131.1, on the reverse strand, counting down.
AGCTTCTCATTAATTCCTATACTTTCATCATTATCATCCAAAGCAGTGTTTTTCATCTACTGTGGGAATTGTCAGAGAGAAAATTTGGAAACTTCCTTTACTAATGCACATGTTTACGTATTCTACAATTTAGAGCCATAAAAAGCTACATGGGAACAATGAGAGGTCTCAAGTGGTTTGTCCAGTGTCACGTAGTTAGTATGTGTTAAAGGCAATACTTTGACCCAGGATTTCCTGACTTTTTATTTGCAAAATTATTCTGCCTCTCCTATTGATTACCATAATCATAATTTTAAGAATAATAATATCAATAAAATTTGTCTCCTTAACAGCTTATGTTTCCTTGGGGCAAGACTTGTATTTGTTATCTTTTGTATTCCCCTTAGTGTCTCAATCAATATCCCATGTGTTCTTTGATTTTGAATGAACCAATCAATATCAATTTTAAGTGCCTGCTAAGTGTCAGATACTGGGTTCAGCACTGGTGATAGGAAAACAAACATTCCATGATTCCTGTAGCATATGTTCTATCCAGGTTAGAACACACATAAATAAAGTACAAACCAAATATATACAAGGAAAATATTAGGAAAAAGGGAACTAATATCCAAAATTATCAGGAAAACCTAAGCCTAAGGTGTCACTTGAGTAGAGCTTTAAAAGAAATGAAAATAATAGGTGGTGATTTGAGAGTATTTTCCAAATATGGATAATGATCAGAGCAAAGATGTTGGTAAAAGAGTAGGTAAATGTAGTGTCATGTTTGAGGAACCTCAAGAAAGCAGAAAACTAGTCTGGTTTGATCAATAAAATTGGGAGTGAACAGGGCAGCTGGGTATCTCAGTGGATTGAGAGTCAGGCCTAGAGACGAAGAGGTCCTAGGTTCAAATCCAGCCTCAGACACTTCCTAGCTGTGTGACCCTGGGCAAGTCACTTGACCCCCATTGCCCAGCCTTACCACTCTTCCACCTAGGAGCCAATACACAGAAGTTAAGGGTTTAAAAAAAAATTGGGAGTGAAATAATAAAATGGAAAAATAGCCTTGGGCTGAACACCATTTTAGAATCAACTGAACTTAGAAGCTCAGCATATGCTCATGACTATCTCATTCATTAGTGATATTACTGAATTGGAGTCCAAAATAAAGACCACAAACTTAGAGCTACAAAATAATATAGATTAATATATTTTAACAATGTCATTAGTTTAAATAATTTTAGCACTGTTTGAGTCATTTAGCAAGGAAGGGATAACAGATTGTCCAAGTGCTCTTCTGTTGCTCACATAGCCTAGAACCTTGAGGAATGTCTCCAATACACTGGAGAAATACCTAGAAGAGAACCTATAGAGGAACATGGAAAGGAATCAAATGTAATGACAAGGTCTAGGTAGGTTGATATTGGCATTAATATAGGAGTTACTTACAATAATGAAATCAAAGATTGAATGAAGTGTTGGAGAACCTACTTTTTAATAATTTGTTCCTCCACTCATTGCCTATTTCTCCTAATCAAAAACAAGTCTATTTCAGACCAAGAAAGAATTGTGACCAAAGTACATACCAAAAAGTAGTCAGAAAAATTTTGAAATAATATATGTACATTACGTTGAAAGCATAAAGTATTGCATAATATTTAATACTATTAAATTAAAAAAGTAGAAGAATCTTCACAGTTGGAAAGGAAAATAACTCATGTAATAAGGTATGACTACTAATAGAATATGATACTAGAGATATCTAAAAAAAGCATTTTTAAAGAATTAAGACAAATAATTCCAAGTGTACAAAATTTTTACTTTTACTAGTTTAAAGGGATGATTTATGGGGAATAAATACAATTTAATTGATATGAATATAGAGGGAAAATGTATATATAGTAAGCATATTACCTATTTCGAAATCATTATCTTCAGTAAGTATCTCAGCCTGTGGAACTGCTGGTGGAGACTGGCACTTTTTCAGTTGATAGGCTAAAATTTATAGGAAATGTTAATAAATTCCATTATTTTTGAAGATTTAAACAATATTCTAAATTTCTAATAAAAGATATTTATTTGAAAATTTTATAACATTTAGAAGGTTGATTAATATCTCTTTTTAAGCCTTCATTATAATTAAATTTTTATCAGATTAGAAAACAATAAAATAGACAAGACTTTAATGCTTAATACAAATGAAACTATTATAACTTGAATCTTACTACATATGGATAATATATATTTCAATTTATATACATCATATATTAAAACCATAATTTTTAAAAAATTCAAAAGTCTTGGTCTTACCTTTTAAATCTATATATCATATAAATCTATGTAAATATATACCTATATATACTTTAAGTATAGATATATATTTAAGGATTCATATACATAAACATGTATGCATAGACATACTACACAGACATAAAAGCCAGATTGTGGCTTTAAAAAAATTATTATTTCTAATTTTAATCTAATTTTTTGGCCATATTAATTCCTATAATTCAGAGACACATCCTTGATCCAATTTCACATTCTTCTCTACTTCTGTCAATAATATGATATACTACCTATGTCCAACTATTAAACATTTTTCTTACTTTCATAAGAAACCACAAAAAAAGAGTGACAAAGAAACGTGTAATTTTATCTCTTTTTTTAATAGTATTATGAATCCCCTTTTGCTCATGTTATTAAACTGGTAGAGATTCACTATAATATTATTTTTTACACCACAGGATTGTATATTATAATGTCCCCCTTGTCAAGAGCAGTTTAAGAGTAGTTTAGTCAAATTATCCTTAAGACCTCATAATTATTGTTGGTATTTTGTTTTGAGTAGAACCAATGAAATCATGGAGCTCTATCTGGACTTGTGCATTAACTGGATTAAGTGAGTCAGAGTTGCATAAAATTGTCAGCCTTACTGTCTCTTCCAAAGTAATCCAAGTTCACTGCAAGATAAAAGTGAGGCTGACTAGGGATGATCCAGGATGTAGTGAATGACCTTGGCATCTTCTGTGTCTGACCAAAGCACTCCCCTGCATTTGCTTCAGGTACTTTTGTGACTGTTGGAACAAATTGTTCCACTGGGGAATTATTCACATGCTATGGATACATATCCCCCTCACTCATCAAGGGATCTGAGGCTAACAAACAACCCTTAACCTGATTTAGCCCATCTAGCAGGAAAGTTTTTACCAGGATATGACTTCGGTACTTGTTGTAGCTTATTAAAGCCACAGTTGAGAGTTGGGTGAATGGTAGACACTAAAGGTGGGTGAGTTAACCCTGAAAAGGGTTCAGCAAGCCCTCATAACAGAGGTACTAGTCCTCTCTGAAAAACACAAGTTCCAATTCCCAAGTCCTGATAGCAGCAGTTTTATGGGTTCCCACTCTCATAGACAGCATTTCCAATCATTCTGCAAGCTCCCTTACAAAAACTATATTACCTTAATGATCTCAGATTTATTTTAGTGGTGAGTGGTCATAAGTTTTTAGATTTAAAGATAGGAAGGACCTTCAAAGGACCACATAGTCATATCTTCTCATTTTGTAGATGAAAAATAAAGGTCTAAAGAAGATTTGAATCTGTTTTCCAACTCCAAATCCCATGTCCTTTTTATTGTTTCATGCTACCTCCTTTGATGTAGTTGTGGTGCAATGGATAAGAGCCCTTGGGCCTGAAGTCAGGAAGACCCAAATTCAAAACTAGCCTGACATTTACTAGCTGTATGATCTTATCAATATTAATATTATTAGTATATATCATTTTGCTCTTTGCTTCTATTGTGTTTGTACGCTGTCCATTCCTATCTAAAAGTGCCTGATTTTTCCCATTCTGAGAATACTGGAGATTAGAACTCTTTTATTCTGATATAACATTGAAGAAGGTTTTATCATCATTTCTCCCCATATACTAAAATAGTGCCATCTGGAATGCACTTAGACCAGGAATATATGTAATCTTTCTGATTTCCTATACAGGAGGAACTTACAGTTTTGGACAGCAGAAAGTCTCTTTTTCCTTTCACACTTAGCTGTCTGACTTCAAATCAGGCAAGCCTCTATAGTGTAACTATATTTCATCCTCTACCCCTGGGAACTTCTGCAGGGTACTACGGGGTTACACTACTTTTGATATAAAAGAGGAATATATTTCTAGCTTCCCTAGAATTCAGTTCATGTTGTTAAAAAATGCATTATATTATGACTAAACATATTCCCACATTCAGTGCATTTATTCATGAGGTTCCTTTTCTTCTTCCAAATTATCATAGAAGAGCTTTCTCCCTTATTTATCATGTTCTTTTCTGAGACAAGTTCTTGAATCTTCCTATTCAATTGCTTCTCTTTCCTCTTGAACTTGCTGATATCATTAGACCAAACACTGTTGCTCCTCTTTCCCTTGGCCCCAAATTCATTCTAAATCTGCTTTTTTGAAATAAAAATTTGCTTCTTTTTAAACTGCAACTATCACTCCAAAATAGTTCTTCACTTCCTTAATTTGCCATCCTTCATTTTAATAGTTGGCATTTTTCCAATCTGGTCCTGGCTGCTATTCAACAATCAACAGCAGCAAGAACAGCAATACAAAACAAAAATGCCACAGCATCCTCCCGATCCATTTCTTCTATTGTCTATATGTAGCTACCTGATATAGGACTAATTTTTCCCACCCGAAGCCTTAGGCTGGGCATTATATACCTCATTCTCCTGATGTTGCTGGACTTAAACTCTAATTGTGACAAGAGAGTCAGGAGAAATAGATCAGCTCAGCTCCATCCGTTTGGGTCTGGAAAACTGAGGGTATGGATATGGTGTGGGAAGAAAGAAGGGGGAAAGTCATTGGCTATTATTGGTGAGTCCTTTTTAGGAAGAGTGGAAAAAGGAAATCCATACAACAAGTCATACAAACACACACATATACACACAGTCTTGTGTATATTCTCATACCCTAATAACCTGATGGTTTCCCCTTAACTCCTTAATACTAAGCATCTCACACCAATTCTATCTATTCCACTAACAACACATTCTTCATCTATATTCTATTCCCCACAAACTCCTTACTCTAAAACTCTGCACTTAATACATTCTGTCACCAACACCCAAGGGTATGATCTCCTAGAGACATGTCAAAATGATCACCAACTTCAAGAGAATACTTTGGTGAATAACCAACAATTTCAGACAGCCCTAGCCCCATTTGCCTTCTAGGCTTAGCTGCCCACCTTTCAAGTTCAAGCATTGTCAAGAGTCCAACAAATAAAAGCTCACATATGACACAGCCTCAGATTGAGCACACTATCTCTAATTTTATTTTTTAAATGCTGTTTGAAGTTGGCCATGTCATAACTTCCCTAATGCTTAGTTTCCCATTTATAAAATTAGGAGATTTGACTCTAAAAAATCTTTCAGACGTTATATGCTGTGTTTCTGACTGTTTATATGAGAATATAGCATAATGAAACAAATTATTAAACAGAAAATCACAGAAAGACCTAAAACTATTGAGATTTACCTCTAAGACAGAGCATAGGTCCATGGAAAGGGAAGAAAATTTGTAAAAATTATACATCTTGATTCTGACAAGGTGTTTCATCTTATATGACAAAACAAGCTTATAAAACATCTAATTGAGCATTAGATTCAAAATTTTGTGTCATATTTAGTATTAAGCATCTGTGCATGCATATAAATAGGCATAAATTCCTTCTCTATGTTCCCTTCCACTTCTTTCTCCTTCCTCCAGGCCATCTTCCATGTACTGCCAAAGTGATCTTTCCAAAACGCACTTTCATATGCAAACACTCAATGACTCTCTAATCTCCAGAATTAAATATAAAATCCTCTGTTCAGTATTTAAAGTTTTTTGTAATTTGCTTCCCCCACCTTTCTAATCTTTTACCTGCAAACCTCAGAGATCCAATAACTGGCTTCCTTGTTGTAAAAATTGAAGAAGTCAACTTCATCTCCCTACTCTGGGTATTTTCTCCATCTCCCATGTCCAGAATGCTCTCCCTCCTTACCTCTGCTTCCTGGCTTCTCAGGCTTACTTAAAGTCTCAGCTAAAGTTCCATATTCTACAGGAAGCCTTTCTTGATCCTCCTTAGTTCTAGTCCTTCCTTCTACTGATTCTCTAATTTATTTTGTAGATAGCTTATTTGTACATTGGTGTCTGTACATTGTCTCCTCCATCAGAATATGAACTCCTTGAAAGTAGGGACTATTTTCTTCCTTTCATTATATCTTTAAAGCTTAATACATTGTCTGCCACATACTAAGTATTTAATAAATGTTCACTGATTGACATAGATGTACAGGTAATCTTTGTATAGCAAATAGGCAGAGTTGCTAAATAATGTCAACTAAATCTTTCCTATCAAAATTTGTGTATGTAAAAGTGAGTCTTATATTCATCATTTTAAGATCACAATATTTAAAGGAAAGGGAACCTTAAACAAGATCAAGTCTGGACTCTTCATTGTTTTAAAAGGAAGGAGTATTCCAAAGTGTTAAAATGATTTGTCCTCTATTACCCAGATTCACATGTTGATTACAAATTTAGTGGGTTTTCCAAAGGTTCAGGCTTAATTAATGTTTTTAGTATGTTCCTTGAAACATAAACTGTTTTCCTTTGTCAAAAAGAAATATTTATCCATACCTCTGAAAATGGAATTCAAACCCAAAATATGAAATGAGTAGATATTATAGAAACTCTGCCAAGAAGAAGTTAAACAGGTCCAAGATTAAATGGCTGATTAGTAACATATCTAACATCAAAACTTGGTTTCACTTCTCCATAAAAAACAAATCTTAAACATCTTCCAAAAAAATTGGGAAAGATAACTGTAGGGTTATTGCCAAAGCAGATAACATGAGTTCACATATCTCATCATGAGAACTTTACACATTTATTTGGTTTAAAGATTAGCAATGTGTGGCACAGTTGGTGGAAGATTGGCAAATAAAGAAAAGCATTTCAGAGTTATAAAAGTTGACAGAAATAAACTAACCATGAAAATTGAGGACAAAAAAACCTCCATTTGAAAAGTCACTGTGAAACTTGAGGAGCACTTGATTGGTGGAGCTGTAAGCTGTTTCAAGGGCAGTATTACCACTGAAAATGCCAAGCTGAGGTGAATTCTGATCAGGACCATCCCTGGAGTAAAGGGTGGAAAAAGAGCAGTTCTTGAGTGAAAAGCTGTTAAATTATAAATTAAATTGACAATCAATTTTCTCTTGACAGAAGATTTCATATTTGAAGAAGTGGGCTAATTATTATAATCACAGAACTAGTTATATTGTTGGTCTTCAAAGTTAAAAATCCAATGGTGATGATTCTCTTTATTCCAAAAATTTTCAGAGAAAATGTATAATAAGGTCACGTTTATATCAGTGATTGAAAAGTAATTTATAGACTTTCTAAAATAGAAAATCCACATTTTAATAACTAAACTTAATGACACTTATTTAAAAAATAACTCTTTCTCATTGAAATAGCATTTTTAATGTTATAAAAAGTACATTAGTTCTAATTCTAAGTTAAGGAACCCATGCAGTATAATCTTTGTTACAGAGATGAAGAAACTAAGATAAAGAGATTTTCATGTAGTTACATGACTGATTAGGGGCAGAGCTAGAGTAGGATTTAATGTCAAGTATTCTGATTTTAAGCATAGTTCTTTCATGTTCATTGCTGTTTTCTTCTGAAAACTGATTGAATTCTTTTTGTTGTTGCTGGGTTTTTTCTTTTTCCCTTTAGAAATAAAATTTAGTACTGGGATGAATGTGAAAGATCTTCTAATTCAAACTCTTTATTTTTACCAATGAAAGCCAGGCATAGCAGAAGGAAATGACTTGTTCAACATCAAACAGATGGCAAAGCCAGGATCTGAAATAAGGAATCCTGACTATAAGGTACTCCAGATATCTCTCTGCTACTGAATATTTTTCATCCACCTCTGTAAAATGAGTGATTGGTTTAGAGAACCTTTGAAACTCCTTCCAATTCTATGATTGTATGACATACAAACTACTTCTGAATGATATAAATACCCACTCTAAAATTACTTGCTATAATTTCAAGCTTGGCTACAATTTTCCATGGTTCTTAGAAGATTAAGGAATTGGCTCAAATGGTGGTCTCATGTTTGAGAGAAAATAGGATCTATTCTCTCTAGAGGATTTCTAGCAAATGAGCTCATAAGAAGTTTCTCTAGTATTTTACAAAAAAAGGAGTAAATTACACCATAGCAGGAAGGTGTCATGCAAATAAGGGCCAAAAAAGCATTAAAAGCTTTGGTGACCTCCTTGAATAAGACCCAGACTGAAAAAGAACTAAATCAATATGTATCTCTGATGCATATCTTCATTCATCAGGGTAAATCCAGGGGCTTGAAGGAATTGGTTCCCTTGTAAGCTGTCAGTACAATCAGGTTAAGGTTATTTTCTTCCTTTACTTTGCACACAATTTATTCCTTTATTCCCTGTACATATTCTGGGACACTGTAGTGAAAAGGAAATAGCTCTACATGCCAATTCACTATCAACTTTGGACATATATAACTTGATCATTTAGAAACTCTTAGCTCTTAGAAGTAGAATTATATAGTGAAGAGTCAGGAAAAAAGAAGTTTTGCATCTTGTCTCCAACAACCTGAGCAAATCAATCTTTCTGAAGTACCTTTAATCCCAGAAATAGAGTTAACAGGCAATCTAATGAACCTCCTTATTTTACAGTTGAACAACTGAGACCCAGAAGGTTAAGTGGATACCCAAGGTGACAGAGACTACAAAACTCTGACCCAGAAGTCTATTGTCTTACAAGTATTTAGCCAAATAATTAGGTATAAAATGATACCTAATGTCTGCAAAGAACATTATAGTTTTCAAAGTGTTGTCACATATGATTTCTCATTTGATTCTTTAAAAATATTCTAGAGATTAAACTCTTCAGAGAAAATTATTATAATTTGAAAAATATAGAAATTAAGGCAAGGGGCAATTAAGAGACCTAGTTTAAAATTAGAGAGCTGATTAATGGCAAAACCTGAATCGAAACTCCTGGTGTACTATTTATGGCAAATATTGTTTTTTATTACATTTCAGCTATAGAGATTATTCATTCTTTCACTAGAGGCAAATTTTTTAAATTTATTTTCAACTTGATGTTTAATCATCCACTTTCTAGTGAAGCCACACTTCACTTCACAATTTATAGTTACAGACATTGAAAGTCAAAGTCATATTATCCACATTACTGATTTTTTTAAAGATCACATACCAGACTGCAATGTAATCATTCACTGCTTCAGTTTGTAACAAGGTGAAGTTTATGTAAACTCCATGTCCCTGAGGAACAGTAATAAGCCATATGCAGTCTTTTAAAATTGGATATTCATCTGGAAATCCTGGAGAATAAACTGTGCCATTTTGAGAGGTTACATTATATCCACAAGGTGCTGAAAAGAAAACAAATAAATAAATAAGACATAATAGGATATCCCTAGCCAAACATGACTACATATATAAGTTCTTTTATGACTAAATGGTATAATTACCTTTGAATTTGCTTTTGAAAATATTTTAAGATTTTAAATAAAACAATAGTAATATATTTACATGGTATCTTAAGGTATTTTAATTATTTTCCTTAGCTTAAATACCAATCAGAAACTAAAATGATGACCATCAACTGGAGAATTGTTGATTGTGGCATATGAATGTGACAATTCAGAAAAAACTGGGAAGACATATGAACTGTTACAAATATAAACGAGTAGAAGCAGAACAGCAAATTATATAATAACAAGAATATTGTTATTATTAATAATAACAACAAGATAATCAAATTTTAAAGTCTTGGGAACTCTGATCATCACAATGCTCAATCACAATTCTAAAGGTCTCATGACAAAAAACAGTATCAACCTCCAGATAGAGACTTAATAGACTCAAAGTATAGTTTGAAGCATCTTTTCTTTCTTTCCTTCCTTCTTTCTTTCCTTCTCATACACCCTAATTTATGAGAAATAACAACTTCTACTTCTTTATTTCTCCTTTATACATATCTAAATTCCTTTTACTCAAATCTTCTGTTTTCTCTCTTAAAACACTCAAAACTAAACCCATTCACCCCAAATAGGTTCTCATTTTTGTCTTCTTTTTTTAAAACTCCTTGTCTATAAAGATACTAGACTCTTAGCAGTATATAATATGTCCCATTTTAATTATAAAAATAATGTGAACTCTCCAAGTTTCTTTTCCCTTGTATTTCATAGCTCTTACTCACGTTTAGATTTTTCAATAGAAATACTTACAGGTAATCTATTAAATTCAAAGTCCGCTATATAGTAGTAAGATTACTACTAGTAAGATTATCTGGCACTCAGCTTTGAAGGGTAATTTATTCCTGCATATAAGCTTATGTTGTTTTGCCTTTGGAAATATTGCATTCTAAGATTTCCTCTTATTTATGGTAGAATCTGCTAAGTTTTATGTAGTACAAAATGTAGGCCCTTAGTAAGTTCATTCTTTCTGGATGTTTGCTTTAATTGTTCTTTAATGGGTAGCTCTGATATTAGGGCATGATATTCCTGAGACTTTTCTTTATGAGGTTCTTTCAGAAGTTTATCAGTATGTTCTACCTAGCTTCATTTTTCTTGCTGCTTCTTATAGATCCAAATAGCTTTCATATGATTTCTTGAAATATAATGTTCAGACTTTTCAAAAAATTCATGTTTTCAGGGAATTTAGTGAATTTTACTTCTCCTTCATCCACATCAGTGGTTTTGTGTATCATGTGTCTTAACATTTTCTTATATCCTTTTCTATCTTTTGATATTGTTCTCATATTTCTTGCTTTCTCATGGAGTCATTAGTTTCTGAAAGCATTATCTTGGTTTTCATGCAGTCCATTCTCTGGGGAAATTTACTACTTTCACTTCTGAGCTATTTTCTTCTTCTAGTTCTCTCTTTCTTTTTTTTTTTTTTTAACCTTACCTCCCATCTTAGAATCAATCTCTTTATTGGTTCCAAGGTAGAAGAGCATTAAGGGGCAGACTGGGAATTAACTGACTTGGCCAGAATTGTGCATCTAGGAATTAACTGAGCCCCTATTTGAACTCATAACCTCCTGTCTTTAGACCTGGCTTTCAATCTACTGAGCCACCTTTCTGGTCTCTCTAATTCTCTTTTGAAGAGCTTTTGTTTCACTTTTTGAACTATCTCCCTTCATTTCTTCTAGATATTCATATAGTAGTTCTTGTGGAAAATACATCATTTGCTGTAAGTCCTAGGTTGGAATGAGCATCATGGGATTTACAATAATTTCTTACACTTACTGTTATATTTTTTGTTTTACTTATCATATCAGTTTTAATAACAATAATGACAACTTGCATTTATTTAGCACTTTCATGTTTGAAAAGTGCATACGAATGACTCATTTTATTCTCAGAACAAGCCTAGTGTATTGGTGCTATTACCATTCCCATTTAAGGTAAGGAAACTGAGGCAGACACATTAAGTGATTTATATGTGGTCAAAAAATTAATAAAGATCTGAGGCTGGATTTTACCTTAAGGGCTTCCTGACTTGAAGCTCAGCAATCCATCCATTATGCAGCCTAGCTACCAAGAAAATTATTTCTTGATTGTGATTTGGTCAGGGAAGACTAAGTATTTGCTTAATTAGGTATGTGGGATCTAGGCAAGGCACCTTCCCTTCAAACAGCAATCTTAACTAGTAGCTCTCTAAAATTTGTAAAGTGCTTCACATACATAATCTCATCTTTACCCTCACAACAATACTATACTATTTGATAGGTACAACAGGAATTACTATCCCTATTTTTTGTATAAGAATACTGAGTAAGTTTAATGACATGGCCAGGGATGAATATCAGTGTGTCAAATATGAGATTTTTCTTCCCTCAGGGTGAAGTTTTCCTTCAATCTCATTAAACTGCCCACTTCAAATTACTCTTCTAATGATTTTGGACATCCCGTTGCTAGGTTAAACTGCTTTGATTACTCTGCCCTTGCTCTCATTCCCTCAAAATAAATTCTTTTTTTTTTCTTTTGTTAGGACCTCTGATTTTATTGTTTTGCAGATCTTAGATGAAAAAGTTCCATCACCCAGTGAAGAACTGTAATTGTTCTTCTCTTTAAGAGAGTTACCTGGGACTCCCAGGTTACTGGGCTTTAAGTTTTACAAAAACCTTTTTGCGTGATTTGCAAGAATTCTATGACCGGTAAGGAATCAAGCAAACAATTGCCATTTATTCAAATAGCCTCAAGGATTATGATAGAACCAAGGATAAAAAATAAAATAAAAAGACTCAGATCCAGAGCTTCTCATTTCAAATGTTCAATCTATTGAGCTATAATGCCTCTTCTCTATGAACAATACAGCAACCTACCTGATCTGTTTATAAAGACACAGATGAAATCCAAGCAACTTTGGCTCCAGAAATTATTATACATTTAGAAATCCAACTGATAAATATTTAATCAGGATAATATGAGATATTATATATAAATCTATGAGTAAAACACCCAATTTCTGCCAAAAACTTCAGTATCCCCAAAATAGCTTAAATTCTTCACACTAAACACACTAAAGATCCCTTCCCTTCTTATTACATTTAAATAGCCCATAATTACAGTTTGGTATATTAATGACTTGTCTTCACTTGTCAAAATGAGATACAGGAATAACTTAGTATACAAAACCAATACAGTCTTTAATTAAGTTATCAATATGTGACTTTCATGTATTCTAATATAACCTCTTTCAGTGAAAAGTGGGATGTAGGTGGGAATCCAGGAGAGGGAAGAAGAAACAAAAATCTTTCCTCCACTTGGCCTTCAATGCAGAAAGAAAAAGAGGTCATCCTCCTTATGAATAAAGAATAGATTAGAGGCAGGTGAATTCAGGAGTTCTCTCCCACCCAATAACTAACCTTTTGTTCATTTTCTAAAAACAAAACCTTTTGAAGAAAGTTTCATCCCATCCTCAACCTCACCTCCTTCTCATTTAAACCAATGCTATCATATGACTGAAATTTTCCATCCCAGTATGAAGGGTCAAATGGGCAATCTAGGGGCCAGGTTATCTTCCTTCCAACATGCCCAGATGCACACTTTGTATAATCATGTCATTAAAACAAGTCCTTTTAAGGTATATGGGGATAGAAAATGTCTTTTTTGGTTTGTTTAAAAAGCACTTCAGGGGGCAACTAGGTGGCACAGTGGATTGAGAGACAGGCCTAGAGATGAGAGATCCTGGATTCAAATCCGGTCTCAGACACTTCCTAGCTGTGTGACCCTGGGCAAGTCACTTGACCCCCACTGCCTAGCCCTTACCACCCTTCTGCCTTGGTTCCAAGACAGAGGGTAAGGGTTTAAAATAAATAAAGAAATAAAGAAATAAATAAAAGAAATAAAAAGCACTTCATAAACCTGCACCATTATAGAGACACATAGGTAGACAAATAGATATATACTATATATACATATGTATGTGTATGTCATATCTGCATACATATCTACATATGTGTGTATTATATATAATTATACATAAATAATTTCTTGGCCTTCATTATAAAAAAATCAACAAACTATATAAGTAACTATATAGATTTGGTTTTCTCCAGTAGAATTAACCCCCATTGCCTAGCCCTTAATTCTCTTCTGCCTTGTAACCAAGAAATAGTATTGATTCTAAGATAGAAGATAGGAATTTTTTAAAATAATAAAATCAGTGAAAGAGTGGAGATGACAGAAGGAGCAATCTGTAGGCAGAGATGAAATGTAACAGGGTCATTTGAGCAGGGAGTTTGGCCCTGGTAAGGACTAAGGGCATCTAATGTCAGACAGGGATGAAGGTGAAGATAGTGACAGAAGGCATATGAGTAATATAAAGAGGAGAAAAGAAGGAAATCATGGTAAATGACCTCAATTGTTTCTGTAAAATATGAAGCAAGGTTCTCAGCTGAGAAGGCATGAAGGGTATCAGGAAGGATGAAAAGACTTAGAATATAGCTTCTGTGAAAAGTGGGACAAGACAAGTTATATATGGATTGTTTAGCAGCAGCAAGGGCTCAGTTGAGGTTGTAAAATATAAATTGGTGGCGGTTGTGATTTTCACCTTTGTTACTTCATCCAGCAGTACAAATGTACAAGTGAAAGTGGTAAGTGATCAGTCATCCAAGAATGAACTTGGTAGGCTATAATCAGCAAAAGGATAAGGGGCTAAGGATTCAAGGGAAGAGGATAGTATATTGAATTCCTTCACCAACAGATCAAGATTGTGATAATTAGATTAAGTCTACACTGCCCATCTTTAGATTTAATCACCAAAGGTGAGATCACCTCTAATTCTGGGAGGTCCTAACCCATGTGTGCTAGAGTGAGTGATGAATCAGAATCAACTGACTGCCCCCTATTGGAGATGATTGGAGATGCAAATTAGGAGGGAGACACAGGAAGTGATGCATAAGTGACCTCTTTAAAAGGAGAAGGTCCTCAGTCAGCTGAGGTCTTTGGTTGAAGAGGACTTCTGGTGACAGACCTCTCCTGGTTCATGGAGGAGTGTTGGAACACTGAGACCCTGGTGAGACTGCTTTAAATATCTTCTTTGAATTCCATGTGGTGAGTTTTAAAGACTGAATCTTCCTGAACTTCTCTTAAGAAAATTCTTTTAGTAGACTTGGTGAATGAAGTTTTGCTCCATTCACCTCCAGGCCTCTGGCCCTCTAACTCTTGGCTGAGGGTTAAGATCTACCTGGATTAATTAGAGGATTGTAATAAATTACCTACTGGGTTAGATTCTTATTTCCTTATTTCCTCTCTCTCTTCTTAATTGTAAATAAACTTCCATAAAATTCAATTTTGGCTTGAGATTATTCTTAATTGAGGATTGATAATAGTTCAATATTCTGGTGACCATCTTTTAATATATTGAACCCATAAAGCCCCTTTTTCCCCTTTACAAGATGGGGAAACAAAGAGAGAATGTCCAATGCAAGAGAGAGTACTTGGAAGGGAACTGGGATTTCAACAGCATAGATGAAGAGTGGGGTTTTGTAAAAGAAAGAAGAAGGAGAGTTTAAAAAGTCGATAGATTATGACAAGGTATGAGGATTTTGATATGTGAAAACATGCTAGAATTTTTTTAATATAGACTTCATGAAGAACATTAAATAAGCCTGAAAAGTCAAGATGGATTGGGAAAGGCCTTAAAAGCCAAACAGATGAATCTACATATTGTCTTGAGTCAGACTGGAGACACCAGAACCTGGAAATTAACACAAATTTCAAGTTTCAGTTGAATTGGTTGGAAGCCAGACTGAGAAGCAAGATTGGGTTTGAGAAGCAACTATGAAGTGAGGTAATGGAATCAGTGTTTGTAGAAAGCTTCTTCTAAGGCAACTTAACAATGTTGA
This sequence comes from Gracilinanus agilis, assembly GCF_016433145.1. Lineage (NCBI taxonomy): Eukaryota > Metazoa > Chordata > Mammalia > Didelphimorphia > Didelphidae > Gracilinanus > Gracilinanus agilis. The sequence continues at coordinate 190,251,739 of NC_058131.1, read as the reverse complement.
AAATGACAAACTTCTTAATTACTTGGATTATGCCTCTTTCCTAAGCATGAAAATCCACTTGATGATTGAATTCTTTCACTTGAGAGATTAATTTGTTTGGGCCAACCAATTAAAGGGAGGAGACAAATTTAACTCATATCTTCAAGGAAAGATCCAAAGAGAATCTTAGTTAAACCAATGGGCAAATATATGGAAGCAGACTTTTATTCCTCCCTCACCCCTATATAGAGACAATAGAGAGGTAACTGCAGAACCCCTTGGCTGAAAAGATGACAATCTTGAAGAAAAGAATCTCATGTCCCCAAAAGGTCAAAGAAGCACAAAGCCAAACAGTAGACTCAGTCTGATGGCAGTAGTGGAGTTATTACTGTTCTTATCTAGTATCATGGTGGGATACTGGGTGTTGGAGAAGAATTAGAATTATAAGGTTTCTACTATTTTAATCAAACAATCAACAAGCTTTTACAAATTGCACTGAATGATCTCTGAGGTTCTTTCCAACTGTTATAATTGGTAAATCATGACACTTCCCTGTACTAGAAAACTCAACCTTGGGACATCACTCAGCTTTTCTGAACTTCAGATTCCTCATCTGTAGGTTAAAGAGAATAATATTTTTATTATCTGCAGGATTTTAGATGAAAATCTTATATGATAATGAAATAAAATCCTTCCTCCAAAGGGAGGTAGATTGTTTGGGAAAGGTCTAGATAGATGGGAGATGAAAAACACCCACCTAGAGACCTTCCCAGGATTAGCAAAGCACAAAACTCTTGGGCTTTTGAAACCAAGTTTATTTTGTTAATTTGGGTAAAGGGAAAGGATAGGAAGAGTCCTAAACCTACAGATCTAAGCTCCACCTAACTTCTACACACCTCGTGGGAGGTTGCTCTTTGTTGCTTCTATAGATCCTGCCTACCCACTCCCTGCTCTTACTTAAACCCCCAAAACAATTTGACTATCCATTACTCTAAAAACCTAAATTATCTATAAGAAGGATAATGATAAGGAGACTGGGGTTGGCTTCCTAGGTAACCCGAGTCCCAGGTGACAAACCCTTGAGATTACCTTAGATAAGGGGATCTCTGACTGGTAGCTCTCAAACCAGTGAATTTCTGTACACCAAGGAAAAGACAGTCTGCTCTAAGGCAAATTCTCCAACCCAGGAATCCCTAAATCTTTCCACAAGATTAGGTTTTCCCAGAGGTGCCAGAGCAAAGATCCTCCTTCTAGATCAGCTAGATCAGGAGTGATAGTTACAAACAGTCCACTCCCAACATCATCCTCTCCTTTTAGAATCTTCTCCCAAGGTTTGTATCTAAATTCTCCTCCTTTCCTCTTGAACACAATCTATGAATTTCTCTCTATCCCTTTATCACTTATCCTTACAGTAACATTTGTAAACCATAAGGCACTATACAAATATAAGTTGGTGCCATTTCCAAACAAAAGCAAACAACCCTCTACTATCCTCCATAAATGCCTTTTGGATAATTTATTTCTTGTTTTGTTTTGTTTTCTAAATAATAAGCTTATATTTGTTCATATATAACTGTTAATATTTAAAGTTGTCCATTCTCTCACTAAATATTCGAAGATAAATTCACATCATTTATATCTATATGTAAAATTCCTGGGGCAAAGTAAAAAATATATTTTTAAAAAATATCTACATGAGCATTTCAATGGTAGAAGACTTTTATTGAGTTAATAAAATGCTGTCATTATTCGTACTTCATATGTGAATATAAATTAGGTCTATTACTTGTCATCAAATACAGCTCAATGTAATGACCAAAAAAGACTTCTCAAATTAATGATTAACATGTTGTTTACATATCACTTAACAAATATATTAAGCTATCTTATCTTCAGGATTATTATTAGTTTCTTTCAGAGGATATGAGTATCTTGAATTTCACAAATGCTTTGTGAATTTCATGTGTTTTTTTTTTCTCTTAGAAGAGGTGCTACTTGCTATTTTACACAATAATGAACACTGTATTTTCAAACAGCATGGAATTTTTTAATTCCACACTACCATCCTTCCTGTGAGCAAAACAACTAGAGTTCTAAATCATATTCCTGATAATTATTCACAAAGGTCCTTATTTGTTGATGGTCAATACCTGCTCTCTCTTTTCATCTTTGCCTCTTAGAATATCAAAATTGCTCCAAAATTCGGCTTGTGACAACTTCAACAAGAAGATTTATACTTCTTTCCTAAATTAACTTTTATTTATTTTGCTTACTGTTAAATATGTGTGTGTTGTCTCTGACAATAGACAGTAACCTCTTTGAAAGAAGGAAATATTTCATTTTTACTTCCAGATCCCCTATGCCTGGAGTATAGTAGGTACTTAATAAAAGGTTATTGCTAAATAATAAATATTTGAGTGGAAACAAAATTCTGATTCTTGAAAAGTACTGGATATGAATTCAAAAGGAGAGTTGTCTAAGGACTTGTTTCTTTGATTAGATGCTATAAGTCTACCGCACTTGAATTTTACTTTCTAGACCAGTGATGGGCAACCTTTGAGCTTGGTGTGCCAAAATTCGCCAAAAAACCAAGCATACATAATTCAGGTGGTGTGTCACTTCAAGAAAAAAAACCCATAATTTCATGATATTTATAGTTTAAATAACAAAAATGTATAATTGTAATATATTACTGTATTTAATAAATGAAAAACTAATTATTTAACTTACCTGCTTAGTGACAGTTGTTTTGTCCCACAGACCTCTGGCACAGACTGTCTACACTACACAACAGCAAATGTTTCATCCTTAGCATGCGACCCCATACTTCTCTGTATGTGGTCGCATGCAGCTGCGTGTCATTGAAAATGGCTATGTGTGTCAGTGCTGACACGCATGTCATACGTTTGCATCAGGGTTCTAGGGCTTAGTAGCTATATGAGTTTTCAACGTGTTTTTTTTTCTATCTAGAAACAATAAATATGTGAATGATATATTTTTAAGAACATTCTAAATTAAAGAGACAAAGTCAAGAAAATTAAATAGGGAATGTCAAAAACATGATTTGCCTATTAACCACCTATTAGAGTTGGATCCTATATATGGTCCAAGACCTACCATGAAGGGTTTAAACTGCAGATAGTACCAAACCCTATACCAGTGATGGTGAATCTTTTAGAGACAGAGTGCCGGGCCCTGCTCCCATCCTACCCTGCCCAGACCGAGTGCTATACCCGCTCCCCTCATCGAGTGCTGCCCCCACCCTTACCCTACACAGGGGAGGGAGGAAGTGCTCCCACTGGGCTGCTGGGCAGAGGGGAAAACAAAGCGAAAAATGTCATCAGGTGCAGTGGAGGCGGGATGGGGAATAGCACTGCCAAGTCCCTCTGTCTTTCTAGTAATGAATGCTAGGGGGTGGGGGGAGAGAGGGAGCTGGGTGCCCACAGAGAGCACTCTGTGTGCCATCTTTGGCACCCATGCCACAGGTTTGCCATCACTGCCCTATACAGACATTTTTCACTTTAACTTTTAACACCTATGTTAACTTTATTGCATAGTAGTACTGTGTTCTCTTTCTCCACTCCTGATTCTTAGCTTGGTGTTCCCTATCTTCTTATTCTTTTAATAACAGAATTATTATTAAAGAAATAAAATTAAATTATGTAAAGTATATACACACACACATATATACATATATATATATATATATATATAATTAAAGAAATTTAAAAAAACTTTAAAAAGAACCCTACAACTTAAAACAGAAGAAATGACAGGCAGAGAGATTGCCTTCATGATGGAACTCCAGGACAGAGAGAAGAGACCTTAGCTCCTCTTCTCCCACCAGATCTTAAGTCTACCTATCTTCCATTTGTATGTAATCAGTAACTTGTGTCTGTCCCCAATTTCCATGTGTCTGAACTATATACTGGTGTCCTTCCTTATCTAGTGGCAGTCCTCTTCCTGCCTCACTCCTTGTCTGAGAATTCAAGCTTAACCAAAGGTAACTGAAACCAAGGTAAGCGAAACTGCAGATAACAGGGCACTGCTCTATTCTGTCATTTTTATGGATAAAGAAACAGGCATGAAATTGTGGAAAGAACACTGGCTCAGAGTCCAGACACATGGATTTGAGTTTTAGCTTCGCTATATCCTATCTGGTGATAGTGGAAAAGTCACTTAACCTTTTTGATCCCCAGGTATCATAGTGGATAAAAATGCCACAAGTTTCTCGAGTCAGGAAGACTAGGAGGGGTTCAAAGCTTGTCTTAAACACTTTATAACTGTGTGAGTCTGCATAAACCATTTATCATCTTGGTTAGATGAACAGTAGGTTTCTGTAAAATGAAGATTGTAACATCTCTAAGCCTTATTTCAGAGAGTTCTAGTGATGGGGAAATGATTTTAAGGTATGTAAAAGATTTTTCAAAACTTAAAGCATTCTATAAATGCCAGTTGTAATTATCCTCCTAATCGTCAGCAGCGTCATTACCATCAGAAAGATGAGAATAATATTCCTCCTCCAAACAGCTCATGGCATCATTGTCAGAACAATCCTTCCCAAACCTTATAATGCTAAATGTGTCAGCCTAAGTGTTAGCTGAAAATTTTAGGCATTCTTCTTATTAAAAACAGTTGTAATGATTAACTTTTAGACAGCTCTTTATGGTTTACAAAGTTCTTTACATATATCTTGTTTGATCCTCATAATAATCTTGCATGTTAGTTGCTAATATATACCCATTTTATAAATGAGGAAATAGAATCTCAGAGAACTTAAATGACTTTCCCAGAATTACACTGCTAATATGTGACTTCAGCAGTAGTCAAACACATGTTTTCCAGACTACAAATCTCTCATACTGTTCACTATGGCTATGTTGTCTGTTTTTTCTTTAAAAATATTAAAATTTGCAAACAAAACAACTTCTAAATTGAGGATGATTCATTTTTATGAGTTGGCATATTAGAAATAAAGGAAGAGAATTTTAATATACATTAGACTTTCTACTTCTCAAGAAAGAAATTTTTGTATTATCTTGATTTCTTAAATAGAATATATCCCTAGTATGATAGTAAAATTATTCATAGATTCCATTTTTTTCCTTCAGATAGAGTATTTTTCTGCAGCTTTGAACAGTCAATCATATAAATACTATATCAAAGCTTCTTATCATATAAAATAAAATTAATAACTTGATTAAGAGCAAAGCAGACTATATAAGCAGAAATGAACCAACTCAATGAAAAATATACATGATTACAAAAATAACTATAAATGTGCTGCTATAGAGTAACCAAAAAAATGAAAATGAAGTCTAATTCCCTATAAATTACTGAATTAGAAATTATATTGAAAGTGATATCATTCTATGTAAATTATCTTAGTACCAAAGAGAGAAAAAGAAGGTTGCTGGTTAGTTGTGTCCAACTATTCATATGCCTGGGATTTTCTTGGCAAAAATAGTGAAGTGATTTGCCATTCCTACTTAACTGGATTAAAGCAAACAGAGGTTAAGTGATTTGCCCAAGTCACACAGCTAGTAAACAGTAAATGTTTGGGGTCAGATTTGAATTCAGACAGATTCCAGACTCCAGACCCACAATTCTATCCACAGAGACAACTATTTGCCTCCTATGCAGAGGTTAAGTGAAGTGTCCAACCTCACAAAGCTAGTGTCTGAGCTTAGATATGAACTCAGGTGTTTTTAATGTCAGTCCTAGAATCCACTGAGTCATATAGCTGCCCCCCAAGGGAAGGTTCAGAAGGTAAAGGGAGGAAACAACTTGGGCCTGTGATTTCATTGGAAAGGGAAATTCTGAAGTTTCTTCAACAATACAGGCTAGTATCTGCTCTGAAATTTATTGCCTTAAAAAGTTATCTGATACATAGAAAAGTTAGGTGACTTACTCAGGGTCATGCTGTTAATACAAGTCAGGGGAAGGATTTGAAGACTTTTCTTCCCATCTCTGACTATCTTTATAGAAAATTCAAATTACAAATTATTTTTGTCACATTCTAATTCTGAGTATAAGCATTGGACTCTCAGACATCTGTTTGTTTTGGGAAAGAAATGTATTCACTGCTTGATTCAGGCACTGTGATGACTCTATCCAATATCATTTTCAGAAGTCTTCACCATTTGTGTTTGTCAATGTTAAAAAAAAAGTATTAAAGACAAAACTCTCTTTCCTCTAAGACCCTATAACTTAAATGATAGAAGCCAAAGAATTCAAAATAAATTGTAATGGAACAAGTAGAAGTATTAGCTTGAAAAGTTCAAAGTAATTTGCTGGTTGATTTCACTTTAGAATAATACAAACTTTTAAATGGGGAACTATAATTGAAAGTCTTCATAGAAAAAATACTTAGTTCCTAATGGGATAAAAGAACCAAGAGTATCTGAAATAATGTTTGCCACTGCTGTGTTTATTTCTTCTAAACTATTAATTTTAGAAAATGATTTGTTTACATGTGATTAAGTATGTCATAAACTCAAGATTAGGAAATTATGTAATAGAGATTATTTTTTATTTTTTGGATAGCAATGAGAAAGTAGAGAGATCATTTAAAATCTTATTTTTTTTTTAAGTCTACCTGTTTGCATTTTCAACCTTCAATAGAAATCCAAACACAGCTAGACTACTTTCTTTTTGAGTCATTGGTCTATGTGTATTTAGCATTTCAAAGATTGTCAAAGCTAATAATTTCATTATTTTTTCATAGACAGGAGCAGCATTGATCAGTGTTACGATGTCAGTTTTATTATAGTCTCTGTGATTCATTTACATCTTGCATAATTCAATTAGACAAAAAAGAGACAGTATTGCCTAGTGGATTGAGAGATGGCCTGAAAGCAGGAAATGCTAGATTTAAATTTAACCTCTAATGCATATAGATTGTATCAGGCTGGACAAGTCACTTAACCTTCAATTCTCTAAACTGGTACTTTTCAAACATCATGGTCTGGGGGCAGCTGGGTAGCTCAGTGGATTGAGAGTCAGGTCTAGAGACAGGAGGTCCTGGGTTCAAATCTGGCCTCAGACACTTCCCAGCTGTGTGACCCTGGGCAAGTCACTTAACCCCCATTTCCTAGCCCTTACCACTCTTCTGCCTTGGAGTCAATACACTCCAAGACAGAAGGTAGGGGTTTAAAACAAAACAAAACAAAACATCATAGCCTTAGGACTTCTTTACACTCTTAAAAATTATTGAGAACTTCAAATTGTTTTTGTTTATGTAGATAATATCCATCAATATTTACTATATTTAAGAGTAAAACTAATAAAATGTTAGAATATTTACTTATTTCATTTAAAATAACAATAAACCCATAAAATTTTCATTTTATAAAAAAAACAATATTTTCAAAAAATATATAATGAGAACGGTATAGTTTTGCAAATCTAATGTCTGGCTCGGTATAAGACAACTTGATTTTCATATCTTCTGCATTAAATCTGTTTTGGTTGAAAAAAATTCAACCTCAGAAATACATCATTAGAAATAAGAACATTTTAATAGACAAATGATGTATTTTATTAGCATAATTTTGACATTTGACTTATTTTAAGATTCAAACGACTCCATGAAAAGTTCTTGTAGACCCTAAACAGTCAGCAGACCACATTTTAAAAGCTGCAACTCTAGACAATTCTCTAAGACTTTAAGTTTCAGAAAAAGGAGCCTACCTACATACTTGGACTCTCTTCCAAGAGTTACCTATCCCAGTAAAATCACAGGTACAGTCTCTATTCCCATCCCTATGTGTTGGGCACTTCAAGGAAAGGGTTATTGTTTTTTCCAAGTTCAGATTATGATCTTTTTTTCTTTTTTTAATTAAATTTATTTTAACCGATTTCTTTAAAAAAATTTTTCCTAACATCACACTTCTTTTCAAATATACCTCTCCTTCCTTCCCTACCCAGGAGAAAATGCATTGTAACAATTAATATAAACAAGAGAAAAAAAATTTGGAAAAAAAACTAACCAGCATATCTTCTGAGTAAGAAAGTACATGCAGTGTCCCAAATTTGTAGTCCCCCAACTCAATCCATTTTTCTAAAGAAGTGCGATAATTTAATATGACTACCCTTAAATTTTAACATCAGTTTCCCCTCAAATACATGAAGGTATGAATTCTGGAATTTTGGTGCTTAGGTTCAAAACTACTTCTTCTCCAGGCTTGTCTGCCTTTTTCCCCCCTCTATATAAAACATATCAGCTAAATTGAACTATAATTCCCCAAATAAAACTTTTATTTTCTTGTCTCTGTATCAATTCTTCCAATTGAAACATTTGCCTTTTCTACTTAAGCACTAACCTATCAGTTCCTACCATCTCTATATATTTCCAAAGTTTCAAAGCTTTCTCCTGCTACCAGTAGTGACCTACAGCTTCCACACTCCCTGATCCCCAAACTAGATAATGGTCTCCATTTTCTGAACCCATTAATATCCTGTTATTTAAAAAATGAAACTAATATTACAGCACATATTGCAGATATATATGTGTATATATTCACTTTAGTATAAGTTTCTTGAAAGCAAGAATTAGGTAGTATTTATCTTCATAATCTCCCACATTGCCTAGCACAATTCAATAATAATTGAATAATTGAAATGTATATTAACATAGGCAATGATGAATAAGCAGAAAAACAATTTCTTAAGATCCCACAAGAGTTTTAAAAGAAAAAAGATCACCACTGTAACAAATTTACTAACATACCATCACATCGTGGGAAGGGGTAATTCCAATTTCTGTTGATCCCATGCTGACAGGTAAGCACCGGATGGCCTATTAAAACATATCCTGGGTAGCATTCAAATGAAATGGATTGCCCCACACTATAATCCGAGTTGACCATATACCCATTTTGAAATGGTGGAGGATCAGGGCAGTTTTGTAACTCATAAGCTGCAGAAAACAAAAAGAGAATAACCAGAGAATAAATAATGTTTAATACATTAAGTTAATGTTAAATAAGGAGATATCAAGTGACTGAAGATATTATTGTACTTCTCCAAAATGAGTCCTTCAACTACCCAATCAGTTATCACTCTAAAATAAACATTATGTTCTAATCACTACGGATAACTCGTAGATTCTAAAGATTTTTATTTTGTGTCAAACAAAAGTCATATGGCCCCATTTTCCTTTCTAAAAACAATTTACTGAAATGAGTTTTAAAAAGTGACATTTCCATGCCACCAAGAGCCTTAAGAAATGTAATGACAGCTCTTGCTTACAAGATTTGCATCCTCTGGAGGTGACAAAGAACATAAGGAAAAGAGGGTTTGGAATATGTTTAAATTTAGAAAGAAAGATGTACAAGATGAATTTCACCAAAATACAACATAGATTATAATAAAGAGAACACAAAACAACTTTTTCATAAAATTAATGTTAACATCTTTCTTGTTAAAGTATACTTCATAGAATCATAGAATTGCAAAAGCATAGCCCCTCTTCAGGGAAGGTAAAGTCTTCTAGTTCTCTTAGAATCTGAACAGAAATCCCCACAAAGTCTCAAACAAATAGTTATACAAACTTAAATTGAACTATCAGGCCTCTAGAGGAGGATCTACCAACTTCCCATGACAATCATTCAATTTTTGGCTAATTCTACATATTTAGCATTTTTTTTCCTTTCATGAAGCCAAAATCTACTTCTCTATCAGTTCCACCTATTTCCATCTTAGGACAAATTGATTAAGTCTAATTCTTCCTCTGTGTAATAATAATAGACAGCTAGATGCTCTCTCAATGGAGAGTGTTGGCTCTTGAGTCAGGGAGACCTGAATTCAAATTTGGCCTCAGATATTTACTATCTGTGGACTCAGGGCAAATAATAACTAATGTTCTTACTATGTTTAATGTTTGTTCAATAACAATCTTTTTCATTAGATGCTATTACATATTTTTTTAAATCTTTAACTTCTGTGTATTGGCTCCTAGGTGGAAGAGTGGTAAGGGTGGGCAATGGGGGTCAAGTGACTTGCCCAGGGTCACACAGCTGGGAAGTGTCTGAGGCCAGATTTGAACCTAGGACCTCCCGTCTCTAGGCTGACTCTCAATCCACTGAGCTACCCAGCTGCCCCACTATATTATATTTTTAAAAAGAAATTGAACCCCAGAAAGATTAAATGTCTTACCCAAAGTGACTCAGCTAATTAACATTCAGAGGTAAGATTCAAAATCTGATCTCTCTTTACTCATTTTCCATAGATCTATACCACATTGCCAGTTGTTCTTCATTTGTTCAATTATGTCCAGTTCTTTCTGACACCAAGGACAATAGCATGCGCATCATTTCATCCTTGGCCATCCCTTTTTCCTTTTTCCTTCAATTTTTCCCAGCCAGTGAGTCTTCTCATTACATGGCCAAAGCACATGCTAGATGAAAGTCCTTCAAGTACTTGAAGACAGTTCTAATGTCCCCTCTGCCCTTTTCTTCTCCAGCATAAACAGCATTATTTCCACTGCTAAACTGACCTCCCCTCTCTTGGCTCACTACTTCCTGCATGCCCTGCCTGAGAATAGCCTTTTTTCAGCAAACTTTGCCTATCCTGTCTTGTGCAGCCCTATCTTCTCTATGATCTTATATTTCTTGCTTTTCTTTGCATTATACTGTTTTCTGAAATTTCAGCATTTTCTCTTATCCTTTGCCTATTCTTTCTTCTGTCCATTCTGCAAGGATCACCTCAAATGAATTTTCCTTTATAAAACCTTTCTATATCCTGAGATTTAATGATCCTTTTCTGATTTATGGTACTTTGTTCCCCATTAAGATTCTACTTAGTTGGGGCAGCTGGGTAGCTCAGTGGATTGAGAGTCAGGCCTAGAGACAGGAGGTCCTGGGATCAAGTCCGGCCTCAGACACTTCCCAGCTGTGTGACCCTGGGCAAGTCACTTGAACCCCATTGCCCACCCTTACCACTCTTCCACCTAGGAGACAATACACAGAAGTTAAGGGTTTAAAAAAAAAAAAGATTCTACTTAGCATGTTACATTTGTGTGCCTGGGTTATGTTATCTCTCTGAAGACAGAAAATGCCTTATCTTTGTTTTTCTTTGAAGTAGCAAAAGGGACCTTAGTGATAATAAAATCTACCTCCTCCGTTTTACAGAAGCAAAGTGAAGTCTGGCATCTCTTATAGTATTTTGAACATAGTAGGTACTCAATAATTGTTTTTGAATGATTCAATCAATCCCCTTGGTGAATGATACATTTTCTCTTCTGTCTTCATTTTATCTTTCTGGGCCCACATCAATCCCCTTGGTGAATGATACATTTTCTCTTCTGTCTTCATTTTATCTTTCTGGGCCCTCATTTTAAAAGTGAACATATTCTAATATGCCTTTGTCCAGAAGGAAAAATGTTTTTCTTTCTCTGCTCTCAAAATAATTTTTGTTTTTATCCTTCCCTAAATTCTTCAATTCAGTAGATGCCTTCCTTGGTTTTTTAATAAATGCTACCTGGAAGACAGAAAAGATGGAGCTAGGTGGCTCACAGGATAGAGTACTGGTCCAGGCATCAAGAAGACCTGATTTCAAATCAGACTTCTGATACTTACTGACTGTATGACCCTGGGCAAGTCATTTCAACTGATTTTCCTCAGATTCCTCATCTGAAAATGAGCTGGAGGAGGAAATGGTGAATCTTTGCCAATAAAACCCCAAATGGGGCCCAAAGATTCAGACGCAATAGAACATATAAAGATGACTGTAATGTGAACTCAGACATTTGGGAAAAGGTCATCTAATTCTATAATTCCTTGTAGTGAAAGTTTTTAAAACTCATTTGCAAGGTTAGACTGTGGAATAAACATACAAAGAGAACAAATAAACATGTATATAAACATGGTATAAATGCCATGAATAATATAGATCACTAAAAGAGATCATAATGAAGCAGATGATGGTTGTCATTTGTATGAAAAATGAAAGGGAGACTTTTGGCTTTTAAGGTATTGGAGGTGACATAATGAAAAGTCCCAGCAAGGAACTAGAGCTTTTCAGCATTTCTTTTCCTCTTTTTTTCTTTTAGTGAGATGGTATGTTATTCTACCTGATGACTGCTCCCACTATTCTCTCAACATGCAGCCCAAATGAGATTAGCATCTTCCTTTTAATCAAACATTTCAGGCACTTGTCTAACCATCCAAAATGAAAGGCTAAAAATATACTCCATTTAGGAGAGTCAGCAAGCCCTGCCTAACCAGGAACATAAGAGTCCACAAACAGCAGATGTGTCTGGATGTGTTCAAAGCAATTCTGGGAACTCAGCAAAGCTCCAAAGCCTTCCTTGTGACAGTCATCTCAGTACCATTTTCACAATTTAATCAATCTATGTTGTACAAAATCTCTACCTATTAGAGCTGCAAATAGCAATTAACAATTGTTTATACTTGGTTGTAATGAACTATTTAAAAATAATTATTCTAGTTAATTTATCTTAATAAATAGCAATATTTGCAAATGTCCTCCAAGACCCTACTATATATGCAGAAGGAAATAGAAGTCATATTACAGTGGAATAATAGACTCTCAATGTCTTTATTTCACGTGTGTCAATATTCTCAACTTTTGAAAAGGATCTCTGATAGCATCAATTGAGATTGTCTACAATAATGCAGAAGACAATCCAGGAACTTTTGCTCCTCCACTAATATTCTTGTCCATGTCCTCCCACAAGTACATCAAAGGGGTTCCCAACCATTCAAAAAGGAAAGATAGAGTGGATAAAAATAACTATTGTCCTCCCTGCATGTTAAGAACATTATTTTCTAATTGAATGATTTTGATTTGTAATAATGACATTTTAAATTAGCATCTAATCAATAAAAAAATTTATATAACTCTTCAAAGTTTGATAATCACTTTAAATAAGGAATGCTATACTATTTGAACCTCATAATAATAATGTGAGGTGGTTACTGTTAGGTATTCTTATTTACATTTTACAGATGATTAAACTGAGACTTAAAGAGCTTAAATGGTTTGCCTAGTGCCACACCTACTACTATTAAGTACCAGAGGCAGGATTTTTAACCCCAGGTTTTCCTGACTCTAAGTCTAGTACTCAAATTATATTTTTTATTGCCATTTGTTACAAATAAAATTATGTAATTATGTCTACTTTTGTTACACTCTATATAAGCAAAATATCCCTAAGTCACATGGACAGCTGAGAGCAGAGAGAGAAATCATTGTGCAAGGTTAAGAAGGTGGCAGCTCACACAGAATCTTTGACATTTAGAAGTAAAAGGGGTGATGGAGATCATCTATTCTAACACCTTCCCTAATTTCATATGTATCTTGACCAAAATCACACAAATATCATCAGCAAATATAGGACTCAAATCCATGTCTTTGTCTCAAATTATAGTATTCTTTTTTACTCTACCTCCTACCTCAATGAGGACTTAGAGAAATTCCTTACTATAGGTTGATCTCTAGGCTGAAAGAGTGCCTCTGGATACAAAAGGTCTACAGAAGTTTTAGAAAAGACTGAAGGAGGAAAAATAACAAAAGTATCTGATAAAATATGTTCAAAATATCCACATAGGTCAAAATTTTTAGTAGAAATTTGTAAAAAAGAAAAGGAAGAAAACCATAGACTAACATAGGCTAGATTGGCCAAAGATACCTTAACCCCTTCTAATGATCCAGTCAATGCCATGGGAGACTACAAGATCTATCCTTATCTTTCCTGATAGGGAATAATCCTATTTCTTCATATTGCTTGGTATCATGTTATTTTAGACTGTCCAGAACATAGCCAATGTAAAAAAAAAAGAATACATGCAGATCTAATGAGTAGAAACATTTTTTGTGAAGCTTCAATATAGCCCTAATAATTAATTGTTAATTGATTGATTGATTACCTAATTAAATATCTAAAAATCAGAAAGCTTTGATATGTGATATTTATTTCAAATCCTTATAAGTGGTCATTGATGTAAATAAAATTGACATGATTAAAAATCATAAAAATAAAAATTGTTTTTAAAGTTACAATATTACCAACGGCATTTTTGAGATTGATGTAAAAGAGAATATCTTCTCTTGGATGAGGGAAGTTTTATACATTTACGCTTATCTTTGTCCTCATGCATGGCAATCCAGTTCAGGGTGCCTTGGTCTTTCACGAAATAGCTAATTTAATGTTATAATGCACTTTTTTAATCTATCAAATGGTAAGAACATTTAAGCTCATATTACTTATTCAAGTTTCTACTCTGATTCTTCCTCATCATGTGAAGGTGATCCTGTAATCTTTGACTCACTTCTCTTTATATTTGAGAAATGAAGCCTTTGTCAGAGAGATTTGCTATAAAGATTTCTTCCCATTTTTTTGTTTGCCTTTTAATCTAGGTTGCATTGCTTTTGTTTCTGCAAAAACTTTTTAATTTAATGTAGTCAGAGTTACCTATTTTATATCTCATATTTTTTCTCCATTTCTTATTTTGACCTAATTTCTTCCCAGATCCATAGGTCCAAGAGTTAAACTCTTTTGTGCTCCCCTAATTGGTTTATGGTATCACCTTCTATTTCTAAATCAAATATCTAATATGACTATGTCTTGGTATTTTGTGTGAGGTTTTGGTCTATTCCTAATTTCTGTAATATTGTTTTTCTAGATTTCCCAAAAGTTTTTGTTAAAGAAGGGAGTTCTTTAAGAAGTTTGGATATTTGATTTTGTCAAACACAAGGTTATTTATCATTATGTATTGAGTTCTTGATCTATTCCATCTATTCCATTGGTCCTCCACTCTATTTCTTAGACAGTATCAAATGATTTTGATGGTTGCCACTTTATAATAAAATTTGAGAAGTGGTACATCTAAGACACTTGCTTTCATATTTTTTCATTAATTTCCTTGACATTCTAGATGAATTTTATTCTTCTAGATGAATTTTGTTATTATTTTTCTACTTCTATTAAATAAATTTTAGGCAGTTGAATTGATATGGTACTGTATAAGCAAATTAATTTAGGAAAAAATGTAATTTTTATTACATTAGCTCAGCCCATCCATGAGGAATTTTTTCCAATCCTTTAAATCAGTGATGGGCAAACTAAAGCCCATGGGCCAGATGTGGCCCCCTGAAATGTTCTATCAGGCCAAGTTACATTATTCCTAATCTGATGAATACAATGAGTAGGATACAATACAATGAAACTTCGAAAGAGTTGCCTTAGAAACAGACTGACAGATGAGCATTTCCTTTCCTTTTTGGCCCCCTCTTTAAAAAGTTTGCCCATCACTGTTTTAAATCTTACTTTGGGTAAAAAGTGTTTTGTAGTTGTGTGTTTCTGGAATCAAGACTATATCTGCAGAACTTAAGTTTTTGAAATTTCTACTATCCTAGTAAGGTCTGGAAAATGGGTTTCATTGGTGAAAGTTACCAGAACTATATAGTTTTATGGAGGAAAGGAAAGAAATAGGAAATAAGCATTTATATAGCACCTAGTATGTGCCAGGTTCGGTGTTAAGCACCTAATAAATATTATGTCATTTAACCCTTACAACTCTATAGGGTAGTGTTATTACCTACACTATACAATTGAGGAAACTGAGGCAAATAGAGGTCACTGTTTTGAGGATAAGATTGAAAGTAGCTTGCCAAGGTTCACACAGCTATTAAGTGTCTGAAGTGGTATTTAAGCTTAGGTCCTTCAGACTCCAGACCTATCCACTGTAACATCTAATTAACTTGAGTTTAATAAAGCCCCCCCCCCAATTTAAGAGTTATAACCACATCAACATGAGTACTTCCTCAATCAACATAAACTACAACTCGCCCATGCTTCTCATCATATGAAATTTTTATCCACAGATCTTACACACAGACACAAAAAAAGATCTGTGGAGGCTTTGCTTGAAGTTTTCCTCTAGGTCTTCACAAACTATATCCTTCTCTGTTTTGACAGCTTTTGACTAGCTACACTAATCAAACAGATAGACAAAAAAAAATCTAAAAACAGGGGATTAAAACCTCATAGTCCTACCCTGGCTCCTCCCACTTCCCACTCTTCACAACCTTCTCTCTCACCTCCCACACATGCATTTCTCATTTTCCCAGTATGATTTAATTCACTCTTTGAACTGATTTCCTTCACATGAGCTGTCTTGGCCTAATACAGTGAATAACTACTTCTGACTTTTTCAGGAACTCAATCTGTCCCATGGGATAAAACAAAATTCATACCTATTCTTTCTAATTATATTTTTTATCATTGAACAGCAGCAAACTTGCCCAACCTTCCTAGAGCATAGTCATTTTACACAGCAGCCCTCCTTCAATACTGTCATTTGAGTCTAAGGCACATTGCATATGAAGGAAATAATGAGTACTAATCTAAATTACAATAATAAGTGTTTTCCTCTTTAATCATTTTTTAAAAATAAGGTCAGACTTTGAAAAGAATAGAATAATAAATTATGCAACATAGTCACAAAATAGAATATCCAAGCATTTCATATCCAAGATGCTGGTTAATAGTGTCATCAATTATTATCAATTATAGATAAATTACAGAATATCAAAGAATCAAAAAACTAAATAGTGCCTAAAATATGTTTGGTCTGTCTATAAACTTTTATATATTGAACTCATATACTATGAATAATAATTGATATTTTTTCTTGGTATGTTCCCTTCTTTCTGACATTCAACTGTGTTGTGTAACATTTTAATAAGGTATAGAGGAAATTACACTTCATGTTGAATCAGGAGATCTGAGTTCAAATTCTAGTCCAAGAAATTATTATCTGTGCAACCTTTAGGAAATCACTTTTGAACTTAATTTTCTCTGAGTCTACATTACTTCATCTGTAAAATGGGAATAATAATACTTGTAGAACCCAACATGTGAGGCTATTAAGAGGCTCAAATAAGATAATTCTTCTAAAATGCTATTTAAACTTTAGTGCCAATGATGATGTTGAGTATGAAGGTTTTATTAATGAAAAATTATGTGAGCCATTAAAATGTGAAATCTATTTTTCTGCTCCAGTATCTTAATTCTTTTCTGTTCCTTTCCATTCATTTATTTTTCATTCTGTTCCCTTTCCTTCTCTTCTCCTTTCTATGGTAGATGATGACCTAATAAGCAGTAAAATAACTAGAATATTAGGGAAACTAAAAATATTTTATAAAATCTAAAATGAATAATGAACATTTCACTACAAATTAATAAAATGTCTAATTTTGTTTTCAGAAAGAAATTTGTATTTCTAAGTGGTACGTGTAGTCATGGCATTGAATTTCTCAGCTATATCAAATATTCTGAAAACTTATGAGATTAAATGGTGATATACAATGTCTCATGTTAATCAATGCAAATGAGGTTAAAGCTTATGGGAAAGTTAAAATTCCAAAGGGAAATTGCCTTGTGTATATGTGTCCTCCTAAGATAGGATGTAATCTTACAGCTGATTGTTTTGACCGTTCATAGACAAGGTAAATCATTAGAATGTAATACACTACCTAATTGTGACATGGTACTAAATTAATTCAACATAAATATCTTTGTTATAATTTTCAAGTCTTAGGTATGAGTTGCTTATTTAATGGAGTGATTTAATCATTACTGTCAATATTGCCCCCAAAATTTTGACTCATAAAGTCATAATTCACGTTTCATATTTTATTAATGCCTTGCCCAAAGACTTGATTTACTATTGAAACTTACCCAATGATATATAGGTTGTGGTGAAAGACTGTTAGAAGTATGAATTAAATTGGAAAAAAGAAAGTGCTTAAATATAGCATTAACCCAGTGCATTTAGTAAATAAATATTAGAAAGTTAAACAAACAAATAAATATATAAATGAAAATAAATATTAGAAAGCATATTAAAGTGCACCAAGGTTTATAAATGTGCTGAAATATGGAGAAAGCTAATCAAAAGGAAAGAAATATCAACTTTCTTCGAAGAAAAGAGGTGTTTTTTCCTGAAGAAAAGAACTTCTTGAATATAAACCAACCAAAGAGAAGCAATCTAGTCATCTCATCAACATAAAGAGCTTGTTACATTTTAAATATGTTGAAGACAACACCATTTCCTATTCAAAAGAAAATTCAAATTATACAGATATCCTCTATCATTGAGTTTACTCTTTTATTCTGCCAGAAATTATACTTTGCCAGGTCCCAGCCTTGGATGACTACCACCATCCCTACCTTCAGTCTTACTTTCATGATAATGAAAGGAGCAGGAGAAAATAAAAAAAAATAAATAAATAAAACAAATATGGTAAGAATATAAAATAAAGTTTTGGGCAGAGGAGCAGCTGATGAGAGGAGGAGGGGAATGACCCAAGCATTCTGCTCCCCTCCAGTTATGTGCCACTCTGTGAGCTTTGCTCTCCTCAAACCTTGGTCTTCTCCAACCCTAGCACAGGGATCACCTTCACCACAGACTCACCAGACGGCCATCTGAGCTGCCCCCTCATGCAGCACGAGACCCTCCTCCACCAGTGCCTTACTGCAGATAGGTGAGGGAGGAAGCACTCCCACTGGCTGCAGGGCAGAGGGGCAGGGGAAGAGAGGAATGTCTTCAGTCACATGGAGAGGTGGAGGGGAATAGCTGTGCCTGAGACCCTCTGGCTTTCTAGTGACAAACTCTGGGGGGCAAGAGGGCTCTGCAAATCCTTTTTGGTACATGTGCCATAGGTTTGCCATCACTCTTCTATAATATGCTATTTGGTAACTTCATCAGGACCCAAGGGCTTTAATTTATCATCATATACAAATGATTCTCAAATCTATTTATCCAGCCCTACCCTCTCATTTGACCTTCAGCCTCATAGCACAATTACCCACTGGATGTCACAAACATAAACATCACAAGCTCAGCATATCCAAAAATGGAACTCAGTATATTTCCTCCTAAATTCTCCCCTGGTTCCATCTTCCTTAAATATTGTTGCAGACTTCATAATCTTTCTAGTTCAAGGTAACAACCTTAGTCATCCTTAAATTCTCACTTGTACTAATTCCACACAGCAATCTTGTCATATTTTATCAGTTTAAAGCAGGGGTTCCCAAACTTTTTTGGCCAAACGCCTTCTTTCCAGAAAAAAATATTACTTAGCACCCCCTGTCACATACTATCACCGCCCCCTTACAGTTATTCACCACCCCCAAATGCACCTGTGGCCATCACTGAGCCCCTGGATCACTGCAGCACCCACCAGGGGGTGGTGACACCCACTTTGGGAATCACTGGTTTAAAGTATACAACATTACTTGTATACATCCCAGACCTTTTCTTCACTCACATAGCCATCACTCTGATGTAATCCCTCATCACCTCTCACTTGGTCTTCCTGCCTAAATTCTCTCTCTTCTCTAATCATCATCAACTCAGCTACCAAAGTAATCTTCCTGAAGCACGTGTGATCATAGCACACACTATCCCACCTCAATAAATTCAAATTCTCTACATTACTTTTGAGATTAAAAATAAAATTCTCTGATTTTTTTATCAGAGATCAGACAGCCTGGTCTCTTTTTATTTTTCCAATTTTATTTTTTTTATACTTACTCTTTTCCATGTACTCTTTGATCAGTGACATTGGCCTTTTTGATGATCCTTATACACAATACTCTACCTTCCATGTCTACTCCTTTTCCCTGCCTTTCTCCATGCCTGTAGTGTTCTCTCTCCTAGTTTCCTTCAAGACTCAAGTTAAATCCTATCTTCAAGAAGATAGCTTTTTTATTTCCTTCTCTACTACTAGTACCTCCCCTCTAAATGATAAATGGTATCTCAAAAGTCCTATTAGTTTTTATTCCATTGAAACTATTAAAGGTTAAAATTGCATAAAGGTTTTGGGAACATTGTGCATATCTTTTACATACATAGTTGTTTTCATACTGAATTCCTAATATCTGGTAGGTACAGAGAGGTTTGCATGTTCATTCTCTCATATTTTGTATTTACATAGTTTTTGTTTGCTTATTTTGACCTCCTTGAGGTCAGGCTCTGTAGTTTCACCTTTCTTTGTATCGCCTATGATTAGCATCATGTCTGGCCCATAGTAGGTGCTTGATAAACACTTGCTAGTGGACTGACTGATAGCCTTAGTCACAGAAGGTGAGTTTGTTGCTATAACCCTTTTCCTCCTGACTTCCATCCTTGGCAATATCCTATTTTAGGATGTCTAGGAATGCAAATTTACAGAGTAAAAGTAGTCCTATTACAAGAAAATAACAACTCTTTTGCTTACCTATTGTGTTTGCACTTTAAGGATGGATCAAGTCACTCAAATGGTGAACTTGACTTACTGTTTAACTGAAACAAAAATTGTCCCAGCGAATGTGGAGAGTCATAACTCATTTTCAATTGCTTGCCACAATGACAAGCTCTGTAATCCCCAAACCTTGAGCTAATTTTGCATTTTGATAATGGTAATGATGGATTAATAAAGTTAGATATCACCTGGAATGTAATGAGATCAGGATAATAGAAACCTCTGTGCAAGATAAAATAGGAAGGCCAGGAACTTTTGAAAACAGAATAATTAAAAATTTCCATCTTTAACAGACCTTGAATTTTCTCTTACTATCTTGATATTTTATGACACATAATTTATGATATAGTGGAAACAGCAGAAAAGCCACTTGAAATTCAGTATTCCAATTTTGTTAAGTTTTATAAAAATGCTAGTAACTGATAAGGAAGTAGCATAATGGAACAGAAAGAAGAACAACTCTGAAGGTGGGGACATGGGTTCAAGTCCTACCTCTGATATATAATGGTTGTCTTACCACGTTCTAGCTATGTAAATGTGTACAAGGCACTTAACATCTCAGCTCACCAGGCAATTCTGTGACTATGAATTACAGACACACTGTAAGTCTGAGTGTAGTAGGTGAGTGCAGTGTAAGCAGGAAGAAATTGTCTCTTAGAACTTCCCAACACTGAAGAAATCATGAGTCTTGTTTCTTAAAAATGAATGTCATGGGGGCAGCTGGGTAGCTCAGTGGATTGAGAGCCAGGCCTAGAGACAGGAGGTCCTAGGTTCAAATCTGGCCTCAAACACTTCCCAGCTGTGTGACCCTGGGCAAGTCACTTGACCCCCATTGCCTACCCTTACCAATCTTCCACCTATAAGTCAATACACAGAAGTTAAGGGTTTAAAATTTTTAAAAAAATTTTAAAAAAATGAATGTCATGAATATTAATATCAATGAAGATGTGACCATAAAAAAAATCATGACATTTAACAAAACAGCTAGGTAGCAAGATGAATGGAGCAATGTGTATGGAGTCAATTTGAGTTTGAATCTAGCTTCATATACTTTCTAGTTGTGTGACTGGGAAGGTCATTTGACCTTTGCCTCAATTTCCTTATCTGTAAGATAATAGCTCCAACCTCCCAGGATTTGGGGGAACATAAAATGAAATAATATTTGTAAAAACTTCACAACCCTAAAGCACTATATAAGTGTTAGCTATAATCATTAATAAACTGTCTCATAAGGATAAGGAAGGAGATATTAGTATTAAAAATAACCATGCTTTAAAGTTTCCAAAATACACAACGTTATCACATTTTGGTCTCATAACAGTTCTAGTGAAGTAGGCACAAGAAATATCTATGACTGTATTAAGTAAACTCCAAGTGTGGGAATCCCCTCCTTCAATTACATCAGCAACTTTTCCATAAATTAGTGTCTTAAGAGTTTGGAGCAATGAGAGATTAAGGCATTTGTCCAAGGTCACACAACAGGTAGTGCATCAGAAGAATAACTTCATCCTATGTCTTCCTGACACCAAGGATAGCTTGCTATCCCCTATCCATTCAGCCTCTCACTAGATATGTGGTATCACCCTCATTTTCCAGTTGGGAAAGCTAGAGCTCAAAAGATAAAGCAACTCATCTATGGTCATATAACCTACAAAGGTAGTGGCAAGAGAATTTGAACCCCAATCTTCCTACCTAAATCCAAATCCACCATTCTCCCTACTATATCATCCTGTACTTAGATCTATCAATTTCCAATAAATGCTAAAGTGAAGTTTTTTAAAGCATGTAATGTGAATAAAAACGGTCCTCTTCGTAAATAATATATTTCCATAAGCACTGAGTTGAAAATATTTTCTGTGCATATACATTTGCTTTCCAGTTGTTGTTTGCTGTAGAATATGGCCTAATTTAAATCTTTTGTTCATCAAAATCCTATATTTTCTATTTGCACAGGATGTAGTCTAGAAATTTCATATTATGACAGCCACATCCACTGGTAACATTTTTGACCTTTATATAGACTTATAAATAAATGACAGGTATTTAAGTAGCAGGTATACAGCATATATATCAGCTGAATGACAAGAATTCTCTTTGTGATTTATGGATCTTTTCATGACTTATTAATTAGATCCTTAACTTATAAATCACAAGTAGGGCTTATAAATTTTGATGTGACCTACAAATCAGTGCAAAGGTGTCACTTTGCCAATTCATAAATAAATTGCATAAATGGCAAATGCTGATAAACTATCTAACTAAACCTGAAAATGTATACTTCCAACAGCTATGACACTGTACAATAAAGTAGAATACCTTAAATATATCATGTGCTTTAGCTTCTTATTTATTTACTTATACATTAATGTTATGTTAAACTAATTGCTTGGAATGGAAATAATTAGTATTGTTATGCAAGCATAGGATAGCAAGTCGGATTCCTTAAAGTTAGGTTAAGATTAACCAATTTTCAAAATATTCTGTCAACCAATAAATTCTCTGATCTCTACATGACACCTAATTGGGGTAACCGTGTTTTTGTTTTTTAACAGATTTACTTGTAAAATTAGTATTAATAACCTTATCCAGAAAAAATCACATAAATAATATAAGAATATTTATTTGGTAAAGGAAGAAGTATGGGAAGGAAAGATAGATTTTACACAAGGAGGAAAAAATGTCTTGAACACGTAAGGATGTAACACACATAGAAATTTGCCCTTGTGTTTTAAAATGAAATATTAAATTCACAAGAATGATAGTTGCATACTAATTTGGGAAGAGTCTTTTGAAAAACCACTGATCAATGCCAACCTATCAATAGTGTCCCAGAGGTTTATGTTAGGTGGGCAATTATCAAAACTATGTCTGGTGATTTAGAGGATAATATGAATTTGTTCATTGATTTGGCAAATAGGAAAATTTGCTATGACATAAAAACAATTAAAATAATCCCCAAATAAAAATTTTAAAAATCATTTATTGCTAAAAAAAAAAAGCACAAAAGTCAACAGACACAGAGGCATGTTAGTAAACTTGGGGATGGACAACTGGTCAGACACAAAATGGCTATTCAGAGTCACTTCAGGTCCTCAGATTAAGCACTGGCCAGTCATATTTCAGTACTTATGCTCTTCCAGTATTAGGTTCTATATGTATTTTAAATGATGTAGAGAAAATGGCATATAGACATCAACAAAGATGAGTAAAAGGATTAATGACTAGTGATAATAGGACTTGAGAAAAATGGTAAAATGTATGTTTTCTGGAAAATGTAGTGTTATACCATAAATAGCAATCAACTACTTCCTCCTTTGACAGGAAAACTGACCAAAAGGAAATGTGTTTACATAATCTTTTTTTTTTTTTTAAATCCTTACCTTCTGTCTTGGAGTCAATACTTTGTACTGTGTATTGACTCCAATGCAGAAGAGTGGTAAGGGAGGGCAATGGGAGTCAAGTGACTTGCCCAGGGTCACACAGCTCAGAAGTGTCTGAGGTCAGATTTGAACCTAGGACCGCCCATCTCTAGGCCTGGCTATCAGTCCACTGAGCTACACAGTTGCCCCTTGGTTTACATAATCTTAAGAGAGATATTAGATTAAAGAAAGTTGTATAAGTGATTAACTTAATTATCAGAAATTTAGGGGTTGTTGTTGTTGTTGTTCTGCTTCCATCCTAGTGTTATTGTGAGGAAAGAATTTTATGAAACCAAGTTCCATGGATGTTTGCATTATCACTATTTTCACTCCATATTTTAATAATTTTAGATATTAAGATAGTTGAATTGTTAAAGCTAAATAACTAAAGTTGAGGAAGGAGGACTAGAATCTATTCTGTGTCTGGAATCTGTGATATTCTGAGTGTTTTTATAGCCAAATATGAACTTTGACCACTTAGAATTCATTATATATTTATTGATACGTATATATATAAATTTTTGATAAATTACTTTCCTTCCTCTTTTTTTAAAACATCAGTATTAGGTGAAGAGTATAGACCCTAAATTTAGAGTTAATTTTAAAATTAATAAAGAGTTTAAGTATTTTGTTCCTTGCTACTGTACTTCCAAGGTTATTCTACTAATATACAGGCATTTATAAAACATTTACCATCTGCTAGGCACTGTGCTACCAAACTCGATTATTTAAATTTCCTATTAATCACACTAGTTTTGACATTTTCCTTTCAGCACATTTTAAAATATTTTAGAAAAGGCTGAAAAAATTTCTTTTTAGTGAGGCTAAAATCACAATTACATTTCCCACGGCTCGTCAATATTAATGAATAATTTCCTTATTGCTTTCAGATGTAGTTCCATAAAATGGATACATAAATATACAAAAGGGAAAATAAATAACATTCGCTTAGCAAGGATCATTAGAATATGATTTTAATGTATTTTTCAGACAAGAAATAGTATTGTAGATAGTGTATTTGGCTTGGAATCAGGAAGACCTGAATTCAATTCCTACCTCAAAAATATTACTATATGTATAACCCTGGGCAAGACATTTACCTTCCCTGACTCAGTTTCCTGATTTGTAAAATGAGGATAGCAGAAGCATTCAATTCATAAGGTTACTATGAGCATTAAATGAAGTAATTTCACAAAGTGCTTTGCAAACCTTAGAGAACTAAATAAATGTCACATTGCCATCATTTTTAGTATTTTAAAAATCATAATCTAACTTTGAAGTAAATTATTATTAACTATTACTGAAGGAGATATCCTATGACTTTCTTTAATACTCTGGCTTCCCTTAATCTATTCTACCCGTGATATTGAGAAACAAAAGGAGCATAACAAAATACTGAGAGGCCAACGGCTTCAGAATGCAGCGTTGTAGCCTCAAAGTGAAACAGAAGCTACAGAGAATTTATAGAGGAAATGCCTTCAGATGCTCAGGGATGACAACTGTACTTTGATAATGAAGATGATGATAATCATTTAAGTGTATGTATGTGTCTTTGTGCACATTCACAAGTATGTGAATCTGTGACATAAGCACAGTAGCAGAACTTTAATATAGTTACAATTTAACAGAACTTGTAAAACATGTTTTTTAATTAACTAAAAGAATGGATATTTGGAACATGAGGTGGGGAGACTTTTGAATCAATTATTTCTTACCTTGATAAGCAAGTTTAAATCCTTGCCTATTTTGAGAATGATCACTATAAAAATGGATCAGCGTTTCATGTGTTGTGCTTAGCAGGGTAGATGGGATATCAGTTCCACTAAACTGGCCAATCATAGGACTAGTATGAAAGGGCCCATTTTGTATTTCAAGATAGTCATGATTAGCTTCAGTAGAAAAATTCAGAAATTGAATATGTGCACCTGTAAAAAGAGAATGTAAAATCAGTAAGTATAATATAAAACATAAAAATGTTTAATCTCTAGAATAGGAACCAGGAAACTGTCAAACACCTATATACTTCACATATTCATATTATTATGCAAAAATAAGTATATACACACGTATATAAAAGCCTTACATATTTGCAGATAGAAATGGCTGAAAATAGGTCAATTCATTGTCAAAAAAAAAAAATTCTTAAGAATCATCCAAAAGCTACTAAAATCAATGCATTGTTAGTTATGCAAATTCAATTTGTTGGTTCAATTCTAGTTACCTTAATTTGCATTAACCATTACAAATAAAATAATGGACTTTATCAGGCTTTCAGAAGTTCAACTGCTAAAAGGCAAAATCATTTAGAAATCTTTCTTTGGTTATAACATTCAGTCAAATGTATCAGAAAAGTTCAGCAATGTTTCTGAGTGTCTGCATGCAGTGTTCTGTGCTAACCAGAAATTGTATAATTTCACATGAAATTTCCAAATTCTTTAATTTTCTGAAGTTTAAGACTCAGATTAGATCAACTGACAAAAGACTAAGTTGAAAAATAGCTTTTTCTTCCATACATAATTCCTTTTGAAGATTAGAGACTTAATTTTATTCCTTTAGACATGTTACACATCTATCAAATAAAAAAAAGTTGAGTAGAACAGATGATATGTTTGCAGTTCTCATTATATTTCATAAGTTTGTTGTCTACTGACTACATCATAGAAATACTCAGTTAAATTTATCTGAGTAGAAACCAGATTTCACCAAAAAAAAAAATCTTAATGGAACGAGAAGCAAGAAGTCCTTTTTTTAAAAATTTAATTGGGAGAAAAATAAATTAAAGAAAAATGTTCATTGAGAATAGAAGTGACTGGTAAAGAAAACACATAGACACAGTAGGACAAATGATGGATGCATGTGGAACAGCAGCAGCACACTCTGGAATGTAGCATAGAATTGTATAGCATGCCTGATATAAACAAAAAAGAAAGCTAGGCTTTGAAGGCTGACTGCAACTTAAAATTAATGTAACTGGGAAGTCACTGTTGTTACCTGAATCTTAGTTTCTATATTGATAGGATTAGACTAATTTATTTCCTCAGCTAAAATATTACAATTCCTAACAGTTGACATTACTATAGCACATTAAGAAAACTTAGGGTTATAAATTTAAACATCTTCCCCATAGTCACATAGCCATTCATTGTCAGAATGAAGATTTGAACCCTAGTTTCCAGACTGTAAGTTCATAGTTTTTTTTTTCTTATTGTACATTACTTTTTAAAAATTGTCACAATAATAATGAATTAGAGCCAGATTACTTGTATAAAAATACTTTTTTCACAATAAAACTTAATTTAAAAAACAATCATAGGACAAGATAAAAGGATGATGAACTTTTTTCTTTAGTGTCCAATGGCTCAGAATGAAGCCAAAGAAAAGAAAAGGGAAGAGGAAATCTCTTCTCAATTCTAATTATCATTATCATAATGAAGAAAAAAATTATTATTTGTTTATAATACAATTTAAGAATCTTTTTCTTCTTCATTGGAACCAAGAACATGAAGAAAAATCAACTATTACTTTGAATTCATTTATACTTTATAGATTTTATACATTTTTAATGGCCAGATGAATATTCAACCAAATAGTAATGAGCATAATGGTATAAAGAGAACCAGCTTTTAAGTTGTAAAGCCTGTATTTAAATACTAGTTTTATTTTTCTGTAACCTTAGAGAAATTTAGGAACAAGATGCCCTAACATTTAGATCTTTCCAAAGAAGAATCTGGGCTGTTTCTAAATGACAAACTTCCCCTCCTTGGAGTTCTATAAATAACAATTTTCTTCATTTGCAGAGTCTGGATAATCACTAGGCTAGACATATTAAAAAAAGGAATTACTTTTATTTGTCAGTTGATCAAAATTGCCAATAAAGTCTCTTCTAACTATAATTTTCTGATACTGTTACATTATCTCCTCAGTCTCAAGTTTCTTTATATATAAAATAAGGATGTTGAATTAGATTATCTCTGTGGTTCCTTTCAGTTGTAACACTTCATTTCTTCAGAGGTCTATTTTAAAAATCTCCTTCTATCATTGACTTATTTTTCCTTCTCCAAAAATGGAAACATGACAGGACAAAATTTATAAACTTGGAGCTAGTTTGCAGCAGCAACTAGAATGTCAAACTGTAAGATTAGCATATTCAGGCCATTTTCTTTCACCTTTTGAATAAAAACAATATTTGGCAAAAATGCCTTAAAATGCAACAGTAAGCCCCAGTTCATTTTGAGTAAGTGCAAATGCAGTCTTAGCAAGATATAACACATAATCAGATTCAGGGGGAATGAAAATATTTGGTTTAAATCTTAGAAACATAAGAAATAGTAAATATATCTATTGCTAATCTTGCCCTACACTGGAAATCGAAAACAAATCATAGTTGTTGACTTCCAGCTGCCAAGATGGCAGAGTAAAAAATTCTTGTAGCTTGCCAACCATTCTCCAAATGACCACAGAAGAATCAAAACTCCTCAAAACAAATTCTGGAGTGGCAGAAGAAGGGGTAAAGCAGTTAAGTGGAGAGAGCAAGGAGGAAGGAAGACTCATCTCACTTGAAAATGAGGAGGGAGCACTAAACAAACCTCCGTGGAATTCAAGTGTAACATAGAGCAAGTGGCAGAGCTAGCTTGCTTTAGCCTCAGCAGGGAGAGAGTACAAACCATTGTAACACAGAAAAAGTAGCAGTGGGAAGAAAGCAGTCTGGCATAGTCCAGTCAGATCAGAGGCCAGGTGAGATCCAGGGCAGGCAGCAGTTAGAGGAACTCCTCCCAACAAACTCCTCCTTTAGCCTCAGTGGGATTAGACAGAATCCAATTTAACCCAGCTGAACTGAATAGCTGCAAACCTCCACACAGCAGGCCAACCCGGCCACTTATACAAAGTGTTCAATCTGGGACTGACAGATGAACATACCCCAGACACAATACAAGCATGGGATACTACTCCCTCCACCCCAGGAAGACAGCTAATCTTCAGCATGTAGGCAATATCAAGGGGAAAAAAATAACCCGCAAATGAGCAAAATACAGAGACAAACCAAAATTAGAAAACTATTTCAACAAGAGAGAAAGAAGGGAGGATCAGTGAAATAGACTTGGGGTAAGTGACGTCAGCAAAACAGTGTGTAATAAACCCAAAGAGCCCAACTTTTGGGACAAAAAAACCACTTGACAAAAGCGGATTTTTTTTGACAAAAACTACTGTGAAATTTGGAAAATAATATGGGAGAGATTAGGTTTAGATCAACATATCACACCCTACACCAAGATAAATTCAGAATGGGTGAATGACTTGAATATAAAGAAGGAAACTAAGTAAATTAAGTGAACACAAAATAGTATACTTGTCAGATCTCTGGGAAAGGAAAGATTTTAAAACCAAGCAAGACTTAGAGAAAATTACAAAATCTAAAATAAATCATTTTGATGATATTAAATTAAAAAGGGTTTGTATAAACAAAAACAATGCAAACAAAATCAGAAGGGAAACAACAAACTGGGAAAAAATCTTTATAACAAAAAATTCTGACAGAGGTCTAATTACTCAAATATACAAGGAACTAAATCAATTGTATAAAAAATCAAGCCATTCCCCAATTGATAAATGAGCAAGGGACATGAATAGGCAATTTTCAGATAAAGAAATCAAAACTATCAATAAGCACATGAGAAAGTGTTCTAAATCTCTAATAATTAGAGAAATGCAAATCAAAACAACTCTGAGGTATCACCTCACACCTAGCAGATTGGCTAAAATGACAGCAGGGGAGAGTAATGAATGTTGGAGGGGATGTGACAAAATTGGGACATTAATGCACTGCTGGTGGAGATGTGAACTGATCCAACCATTCTGGATGGCAATTTGGAATTGTGCCCAAAGAGCAATAAAAGAATGCCTGCCCTTTGATCCAGCCATACCATTGCTGGGTTTGTACCCCATAAAGTTCATAGGGAAAAAGACATGAAAAAAAATATTTATAGCTGTGCTCTTTGTGGTGGCAAAAAACTGGAAAACAAGGGTATGCCCTTCAACTGGGGAATGGCTGAACAAATTGTGGTATATGTTGGTGACGGAATACTATTGTGCTCAAAGGAATAATAAGCTGGAGGAATTCCATGTGAACTGGAAAGACCTCCAGGAACTGATGCAGAGTGAAAGGAGCAGAGCGAGGAGAATATTGTACCCAGAGACTGATACACTGTGGTAAAATCAATATGTAATGTACTTCTGTACTAGCAGCAATGCAATGACCCAGGACAATTCTGAGGGATTTATGGAAAAGAACAATACCCACATTCAGAGGAAGAACTACAGAAGTGGAAACACAGAAGAAAAACAACTTCTTGAACACTTGGATTGATGAGGACATGATTGGGGATGTAGACTCTAAGGACCACTCCAATGCAACTATCAATAATATGTAAATAAGTCTTGATTGATGACACATGTTAAAATCAATGAAAATGCGAGTTAGCTATGGTGGGGGGGGGTAAGTTTGAGGGGGTGACAGGGAAAGTAAAAACATGAATCATGTAACCATGGAAAATTTTTCTAAAAATAAAAAAAATTAATAAAAAAAATGAAGAGAGATGACCAAAATGCAAGCTCAGAAGAGGATAACAATATAAAAGTGAAAACATGTGAACCCTTAAAGGATAGGATTTCAAGCCCAAAATGAACTAGAAGAGCTTGAAATAAGGATAGAAAAACAAATAATAAAAGATTTGGAAGAAAATTTGTTTTAAAAATGATAGAAAAAATCAAGAGATTAAATTAAACCATATTGAAAAAAAACAGCTCCCTAAAAAAAGAGAAAATACGACACCTGAGACAGGAAAATAACCTCATTAGAAAGGAAGTATAAAGTTTTAAAGAAGAAAATGTCTCTCTAAAAATCACAACTGGATAAATGGAGGCTAATGACTTTATAAGAGAGAAGGAAATAATAAAATATATTCCAATAAATAAAAAAATAGAAGAAAATCTAAAATCTTTCACTGGAAAAAAAACTGATGGAAAAATAGACCCAAGGGAGATAATATATGAATTACTGGATTGCCTGAAGACCATGATCCAAAAAAAAAAAAATCTGTACACCATACAGTAAGAAATTATCAGGGTAAACTGCTCTAATATTCTTGAACAAGAGGGGAAAATAGAAAATGAAAGAATACACCAATAACCTACAGAAAGAAATCCCAGATTTAAAAATTTCAGGGCTATTATAACCAAATTCCCAAACTCCCAAATCAAGGAGAAAATACTACAAGCATCTAGAAAAATAAACTTCAAGTATTGTGGAATGATAATTAGGATTACACAGGACCTAGCAGCTGCTACATTAAAGAATCAGAAAGCATGTAATATAATATTCTTCAAGGCAAAGGTTCAAGGCCTACAACCAAAAATTGCCTACACAATAAAACTGAGCATAATAATACTCCAAGCAAAGAAATAAACATTTAAATACAGGAATTGCAGGCACTTTTGATGAAATGACCAGAGCTAAAAAAAAATTGGTGATTAAATAGGATACTCAAGAGTAGCATAAAAAGAGTCATTAAAGTCCAGGGGAAAGTCAAAAGTCAAGATGACTACTGATGACTCAGAATGCAGTGGATGACCTTGGTTCCTTTGACATTTAACCAAGCTTTAAGCACTCCACAACACCCACTTCCAACAATTTGTTGCAATAAATTGTTCTCTGTCCCTTCCACTGGGGGAAGTCTTTACATGCCTGGGGTAGACACCCCCTCCTAACTCCTGATGAGGCTAATGTCTATCAATTAACCTCAACCTGGTCTAGCCCAGCTACCAAGATGGTTTACTGGATGTGGTTGCTATGAATACTACAGTTTCTTGGAGTCACAGGTGAAAGCTAGATGGCAAATAGACACCAAAGAGGGAAATCAGGCTTGAAAAGGGCTTGGCAAGCTACTACAGCACAGATGCTAGTCTTCTCTAAACATCCTGTACATCCCCAAAGCTATTTATATGGAAAAAATGCATTAAATCAATATAGATTAGAGAAGTTTAACTGAGTCTGAGATACCACACCATATACCCATAAGAAACAACAAATATTAGAATGGATGGAGGAGAATAGGAATATTAATGAATTATTGTTGGGGTTGTGAAGTGGTTCAAACATTCTGAAGAACAATTTGGGAATTGTGCCCTAAGGACTGTAAACCTATATGTAGATTTTTATCCAAAAACACCATTACTAGGTTCAAAATACCAAAAAGATCAGAGGAAAAGTAAAATGATCAAGATACTTAACCCTGTTGTGTCAGTACCTTCATCTATAAAATAAAAATAAAATGGCAAAATTACTCCAGTATCTTTGCTAATAAAATCCCAATTGGTAAAACAAGAATTGGAGATGACCAGTCCACTAATCAAGAACAACAGACTTTCTAGGCTGATGTTGAAACTTTATAATTAAGTACACATTAATTCAGTCAAATTCAATAAGTGTTCCTTAAGTTTCTAAGTCTACATAAAACATAGTGTTGGCTTTTAAAGGATACAAAGGTAATTAAAAAAGATACTCAAGGGACAGCTAGGTAGCACAGCGAATGGAGACGTAGCCCTGGAGACAACATGTCCTGTGTTCAAATTTGACCTCAGACACTTCCTATCTGTGTGATCATACCCAAATCTGCATCCCTTCCCTCTCTTATGCCTTGGAACCAATATTTAGTATTGATTCAAAGATTGAAGTTAAGGCTTTAAAAGCTTCCATCAAATATAACAAAAGATATCCTTGCTATCAACTTCTCAATATGTAAGCATTTATTAAGTGTTTACAATATACAATAAAGATATTTTCAATCTAAGGGGGAGAGCTATAAATAAATAGAGTATAATGCAGAATACTAGGACCTTTTTTTCTTGTATCTTGTTAAACTTTACTCTTACCACAGTACCAGGCACACTAAGTATTTAATAAATACTTCTTGTTTGAAAGCACCAAGGAGAGATCCAGACAGTATTATTAAAAATTAGGTTAGGAAGAAATCTTTTCAGCCAGTAAGAATGAGGAATGTCATTAAGACTGACTTTAGTCAAGCCTTTCTGTTTTTCAGAATAAAGCATTCTTTTTGAAGTCTTTTATACCACTTCTTATATATGTTTTTGTTGAAACTGAGCTGCAACTTAGTACACAGTCTTTTTTTGTCTTTTTTTAATTTTCAACTGTCTTTCTAATGATATTTAGGTCAACTCCACCTCTGATTCTCCAAACTTCTTTCTCCCATCAGTTTGCTCAACATGGAAGATCATTTCACCCCATTATTCTTCTTAACTTGGAAGATGTTTCTACCTCAGCTGCTCTCTTACAATGGAAGCTCCCTCCTCCTCCTGTGGCTTCTGGCTCTGGTTAAATGTTTTCCACCAAAACTCCATTTTAAAGAAATTGAGATATGTTTCTAATATGTTGAATTATTTCTATTTCTGGGTTTTGAGTTTAGGCTTATCCCTCAAACCTCTTTACTTCTTCGTTTGTTCCTAGGAAAGGAAGGCCCCTATTTGAGGATCTGCCATTTTAGAGTAATAAAAATTGAGATTGTGTGTTCTCTTGCCTGATAAATAAAAACCAGATTAGGATAGGTGTGTCTGAGAGCAGCAGGAAAGAGTCCTTGAATCTTGCTTTGAAAAGTATTGAAAATCAGTCATTACTGGGCAGAACCTGATTTTTCCTTTTAGATAGTGAAACCTAGGAGTAGGCATATAATTTTCTATCATCAATCAAGGATTTGGCGAGAGGATGATGGGCCACTTCTTCATTGGTTATTTACCAATTGGAAATGTCTTGGAATGTCTAGGGAATAGCTGAATAATGGGCTTCCAAAATTGAATTTAATGATCTGCAAGACTGAATTTCTTTGTCTTTGATCACCAAGAGATCATTGACCAAATTAATTATTAGTTATTGCTAACCTGATCAATAAACTGATTTTATTATCTAGAACCCTATTTCTCAGAATTTTTAATCATCACAAAAGTGAATAGGCCAGCCATATTCACTGTTTCATTCTTCTGTAGTCTCTGTTCCTAACTCTCCAGCACCCTTTCTTCAGAGCCATCTTCCTACTGTGGAAGATGATTATACTCAGAAGCCATTCAGCCTAGACGTCCACTCTGCTCAGTAGTCTTCTCATCATGGAAGATACCTCATTCCCTGAGATCCCTTCCTTATTGGTTGTTACTTCTTCTCAAAAGCTCCATTTTAAAGTTCAGGGCATCCATGTTCCCAAGCATTGGGAGGAGCTTGGTACTCTATCTTTCAACACTCAAAAGAGAACAAAAAGGAAGCTGAAAGAGTTGGAGTCCATTAATGCTAGAGTTACAAATTAGGGTGTGTTTAGAAGTGATGAGCTTACTTGGGAGGGACATCTTGAAGTGGAAACTAGGCAAGGCACAAGTGCAAAGGCTCTCCTGATCTACCTCTTCTCTAGTCAGATATTCACTGACCCTCAAACATTATGATTATTCGTATATAATTTGAATATACTTATATATTTATTTTTGTATCCTAATGTAGAATATAAGCTCATTGAGGTAAAAAATTGCTTAGCTTTTATATTTGTATCTCGAGTGTGTAGCCTTGTATCTTACACATATTAGGTACCTTAAAGTGTTTACTGCTGATTGTTGACTACTTGCCAGGTGTATTTTAAAGGTATGGAACTGGATTTGATAGCCTCTAAAGTATCTTCTAAATATGAGATTCTGTGATTCTAAATTCCTTAATTGTACAAATGGGAAAATTGATGCCAAAAGATGAGACATCATTTGCCTATAGTCAAATAGTCTATTAGTGGCAACTGGGCCTTAAATTTCAATTTAGTGATTCCTGTACTCTTTTTATTGCTCCAAAATTAATTGATTAATCCTTGTTGTCATTATAACTGCTTCCTTCAAAACTTGTTTTACTATTAAAATACCTGCCAAGAAAGGAAAGAGGAAAAACATCTCTAATAAATAGTTGCCTTCCTCATATTCAACATGTTCCTGTAATTACTAAATTTTAGTCTTTGCAATTAAATGAGAATAATAATAGCAAGAATTTACTTAGCACTCAAGGTTTGAACAGCATTATACATAAATTAATTCATTAGATACAACAATCCTATAAAGTAGGTGCTATTATTATTCCCATTTTACTGATGAGGAAACTGAGAAGAAATAGATTAAAGGGTCCACACCACTGTAAAATTTCTCAGATTTTCCTGACAAAGTTGATAATTGTAGAATAATCTTGTGAAGTATTGATCAGTACTTTTTAGTATGTGACATCTTCTTCTTGGATCATAGATTTGGAGCTTTAAAAGAAAGGAAATCTGCATTTCTTAATAAAGAGATAGTAGTAATAACTACAATGTTGATGCCTAGCAATGATATGTTTGGATGAGTAAAATTTTTATTTCAGTTCTATGGTTTCCCATGAATTTCTACTGATTTTCAATTTTTTTTCAGCTTTTTAATATTTATAGGGATGGGGGGGGAATCGCCTTTTTTGATTTCCTGTAATAGAAATGGCCTCTATTTTTCTTGTTCTATAATCTTTAATTTTTCTTTTTATGTTTTTCCCTCTCATTTTTGTCTTCATTGCTTATAAAATACATTTTTTTTCTATTTGAGCAATTTGCTGGACTTGTGATTTTTCTTTC
Organism: Gracilinanus agilis; assembly: GCF_016433145.1. Taxonomy (NCBI): domain Eukaryota; kingdom Metazoa; phylum Chordata; class Mammalia; order Didelphimorphia; family Didelphidae; genus Gracilinanus; species Gracilinanus agilis. The sequence goes on along the minus strand of NC_058131.1, from coordinate 190,216,386 downwards.
TCTATTACTGTCACCATCATATTCTTCAGCAAAATCATTCAGCTTTTTGTAAATTAACTATTTAGAAATTTCTTTACAAAAATATAAACAGAATTATTTTAAATTATCCCCAGGATCTGCAATTATATTCATCTCCTTCCAAATTTCATCTTGTGTTATTTTTATGTGTCGATTTTATCTTTAATTTCTTCAATATATTTTGTCTATTTCCTTTTGTAAATTCAGGGGATTATATCTTTCTGATGTTATTGATGGGACTATTTCACTATATGTTTCTTCTGGCATTTTTGCCTCTGGTTCTTTTAATCTCATAATATTTTGTTGTTCTGTACTTGACCTTTTCGGTTATTGTTAAATTTCTTTGAATCATTTAAAATTTTTTTCTCATGAGGATTTCTGATAGTTTTAAAGCTTCCTTGGAACATTTGTATTGCCTTTCTCAGATGTTGAAGAAGAAGTTCCCCTATGAACCCTCATTCTACTATCCAAAGAACTTCAGGTGTTATTTCTCATTCTAAATGTACAAAAGAAAATATCCTTAGTTTTAGCAATGTGTTCTTGCAGATTTAGGTTTAAATGGAAAAAATTTATGCAAACTATATATGTGCTCTTTTATCTTAGAGGTTATAATTATCAATTTTAAAATATGTCTAATAGAGAAAGGGACTAAGGGAAATATCCAAAACTTAGATGAAAATTTCCACATTTAAGATGATGTACTCTGTCATGCTATTGTGATTGCTAAATAAGTACCAGAAATATGTCTTCTATTAGGGATGACAGAAGTCTTCAGCATTGTCCTATCCTCAGACTGTTCTTGATATTTGGAGGCATTAGTAAATTGACAAATAATGATAATAATGGCAAGTCATTGTTTGCACAATAAAATCCTTATCCTGAATTAATCTTTTGTGTAACACAGAGAACATGTAGGCCAAAATACACAAAGGTTGAGGAAAGGTTTAGATAAATACATGAATAACAAATTGTCAATAGTAAATAATTAAGTTAATTTCAGGGATATTTAAAGTTATAAGCTTTGATATCATTTCAATTATTGAAATTATATGCTAACAGCACCACTTATCAACAGCATATGTTCTAATTCTTAAATTCAAATTCATACCTTTGAAAAAAATTCTTGCAACCAAAAATTATAAAAAATAAAAGGAAATAAACTCGAATCATTTCCTAGAGTAATGATTCACATTTATGTTTTTTGTGAAATTCCAGGCAGTCTCCAAGTTATTTCATGTACTACTGAGAAATTATAGCATTATTAAAGTATTAACTAGTTAAATTCAATATGGATTAATTTTAAAAGATAATAAATGCAACATAACCTTGGGGGGATATTTGATAAAAATAAAAATTTGACAATTAATAAAATGGAATAATAGTTCTTGAATTTCTAGTGATTTCTGAGCATATTATAAATGAAGTGTCCTTGAACATGCTACTTAAAAGTCAGAAAGAAAGAAAAAAAAAGTTGATGGGTTATAAGGTTCATGACTGAATATCAAAGATAATTTGCATAAATCTGAAACTACAGAAATTTCCTGTGAAATATCAAATACCTGTTAGTGTGACTGTGAATTTTTCGCACTATCCAAAAAGAATCATGATTTTGTAGTTACATTTTTTAAAGAAATAACTACTTTCAAACTGTCAGTAAAGGATATTTAAAAAATCACTATTCCTTTAAGTTATTAAAAAAACCCATCATGTTCTTTTATAATTAAATTACAATGCACATTTTTTTTATGTTACATGATTTTGCATATGTAATCAATATCATATTGCTTGGCTTTTCAAGGGATGGAGGAGAATAAGGAGGGATAGAATTTAGAGCTTAAAATTTTTTAAAATGACTTAAAATACTTTTACATGAATTGGGAAATAATGAAATAAATAAACTATATTTTAAAAAGAATTAATATATTTGAGTCCTATGACAACATTTAAATAATTAAATTGCTTTTAAAATTTGAGTTATACTTAACTTTTTTCAAATATGCTTTTCCTGAATATTTAATAGAGATTATGTCAAATTTTCATTTTAAAAACAACATAATTTAAGTCAAAGAATAATGTATATTTTTATTCTTGTTTACTACTTTAGATTTTAGAAGTTTAAAAGTGAAATTCTTTCCTATTTAAAAAAATACTTTTACTTACCATAACCAATAGGCAATGAGATCTTCCAGGTGCAGTCTAAATTGTTGGGATAAGCTCCAGGAAAACCTGGACTCAAGATCACTCCAGTCATGCTGTTCAGTGTTCCACCACACTTTGCTGTTAAATAGAAAATGATATTCAGTTCTATGGATTATTTGAACATTACTTTTTAAAGAATATTTGAAAACATTATATTTTATTATATGACATTAAATACAAACAAGCATCAAAATGACAAAAACAAAAGGTAGATTTTGGTTGTTAAACAGTAGAGTTGAAATTTCAGTTCACCTGGATTTTAGAATTCAGAGACTCAATGTTTTTGATATTTCACAACTACCTCACTCTATGTCTTCATCAGCTCAAGTTTGAGAATTATCATGAAATTCATATCCAAGTTTGTGTGTGAACAGAAAAAGAAGTGGTCTAATCATGTATCGTAAATTAGAGACAAAAATGAATAATCCAATTACTCTCAACAGTGTCCATGAAATAGTAAAAGAAGCAATGGAAGGTTAGATCAAGCATTGGTTAGAACCTCTAAAGAAACCTTTAACAGTAAGACATGCACGAGATGCCCATGATAAGAAACTGTATTTACAGTCTACTTAGATTAAAATCAAGCAATAAACATTTATTAAATGCTTACAAATGCTCAAATTGGATTCAGCATTTGATATCCAAAGAAAAAAATAAAACAATTTGTTCCCCCATGGAGTTTATATTCTATTGATAGAGACAACATATACACATATGTGTACATTAAAATATATACAATATACAAATATATCAATGACTGATAAAACAATAAATGAATAGGACATGTATATACAATTAAATGTAGCCCATTTCAGAGAAGATACCTAGAAGTTGTAAATATTACAAGAATAAGACCAGATCAACATCATTTTGAATCTTTATTTCAGAATTGCCTTCAGAGTCTTCAGGATGATCATTGAAGTACCTTCAATAATGATAAAATTTCATCTTCTGAATTAGAGTTTAATTTCTGAAATTATCTAAAAGTCTCATTTCAGATTATGCCTGGTTATAGCCTTAAGAAAGTTGGGGAGTATCTTTTTAAAAATTCTTATAAAGGCAAAGACTAATTTTCTTGTGTTACTCATAAAATGTCTCTAAAGAGAAGCTGTTTTGAGATACAGCAATATGATAATAACACTAACCACAAGCTTGTATTTGCATAGTGCTTTACGTTTTGCATAATAGAAATAAGCATATAATTTTCTAAAATGACTACACTGAAAATTAAAACATTTATTTTAACATCTATTTTCTACTAAAGAAGCTCCTGAGGTCAGGAATTTTCATTTTTGTCTTTGTATTTCCAGGGCTTAGCACAATGTCTGGCACATGGAAGCCACTTAATAATTTAGTATTGATTGATATAAAAAATGCTCTGTACAAGGCAATCTGCTAACTACAGTTAGAAAAGCAAATGCATACAGGTCACTATTCTTGCCTTAAGTGATTTTGTATTCTAGAGGGAAGATAATAAATTTGTGTAGATACATATATCTATAGAAATAGTGTCTGCTCATCATCCCTTCACAGGAGATGTACCAGTATACTGAGATTCTTCATTTAGATCTCTTGACATATAAATGCCAGTGGATGACATGGCTGTCCATCATTTACCTTCATTATGTGGCAGGACTATATTTTTCCTGATATAGATATCTGGTAGCAACTTTTCACCCCTTTTTTAATAAGCAGCTATTGTCAGAGTTCTTAAGAACATAGGGTCATTTAATCTTACCCTTTCATTTTACAGATAATGTTATATTAATTGCCTAAGATCATGCAAGTAGTGTCAAAGGTTGGATCCAAATGTCATTTGATGGAGACAATATTCTTTTCCATTTGTCCCTAATGAATATTTATAAAAGGCTTCAGGATTTTCCTTTGCATTAACTATACTTGATTAATAATATTTTATATTATTTTATACATAAATAAATTATATAAAATGACATGACAATCTATGACATGGCATAATCTAACATTAATAACACTTATATGACATATAGATTGTTATTATCATCACTGTTATAGGAATCACATGTTCTAATCTGCACCTAAGGAAATGTCTTTGATGACTATGTGTAGAATGACTGAGAATGGGTATTCTTTGTATAAAGTATTCTTTTTAAAAGCAGTATAAATGCTCAGGAGATCAACTTTATTGACTGAATACTAGCACTGCACAGTGATTAGAAAGCCTGCATTAGACACAATGGTTCAAGCTCAGTTTCTGGCTCATATTTACTTGGTGACCTTGGGGGAGTAACTTAATCTCTCAGTGCCTCAGGCAACTCTTTAAAACTATAATTTGCAGAATATGTGCAAATCTACAAAGATGGGGGGAATTCATATGTAGGCGTAAGGGGGAAAATAGTGAGTCCTTATTATGGACAGCTCTGATGACTATCCAAGCAATTGCCAGACCATCACCTTTTTCAAATCTTACTCCCCTCACTCAGCTATCCTCTTATTTTAAACCTCATCCAACTCTCTTTCTAATTATTGTAGCAGACTCCTATGTGGTCTACCTTCCTCAAGTCTCTACCCATTCTCAGTCATTCTACACATAGTCATCAAAGACATTTCCTTAGGTGCAGATTAGAACATGTGATTCCTATAACAGTGATGATAATAACAATCCACATTCATAGCATCTTAAAGTTCATGGAATACTTTATAATATATATATATACCTTGTGAAGTAAGTGCTATTTATTATCTCAATTGTACAGATGAAGAAATTATGGCCGAGTATGTTTAAGAGACTTGACTAGGATCTTATTGCTAGTTAGTGTCTAAGGTAGGATTTGAATTTAAGTCAACCTGACTCCAAGTCTAACACTCTATTCACTGTGTGACCAGAAGCCCTCAACAATCACCTCCAGTAGCTTCCTATTAATTCTAGAATTATATATATGTATATATATACATAATATTACATATATTCATTCATTTATAAATATGTACTTATATACAGAGAGAGAGTCACCTGTTTAATTTTGAAAACCTGTACAACCTGACTTTACCATACTTTTCCATCCTTATTGAATATTACTCCTTCCTTCTTCAATTTAGCTAAACTGGTCTTCTCTTTGTTCTGCACCTGGCACATTCTCTTTCCCATCTCCATGTGCTTTAACACTGGCCTGGAATGTGCTCCTTTCTTACCTCCACTTCTTAAAGTTGTCATTCAAACCCCATCTTCTACATGAAGACTTTCCTGATCATCCAACTGCTAGTGCCCTCCCTTCCAAACTACTTTGTATTGAATTACTTTTTGCATGCATGAAAGTGTATATGTCCATAGCTGTATACATATATGTATATACAAACACGCATACATACATCTCTATTGTGGTACCCTCATCATTAGCGAATTAGACAGATTCATAGCCATACTGAGTGATGGCTCATAGATTTTCATCAAGGAAGTGAACGATGGATTTGAAAGATTCGGTTTCATCATGTACCCAAAGGCAAGAAACATCTCATGGGACATGGCCAGCTTGCCATTGAGAAGTCATATGACAGTGGGGAAACATGTGTAACTGAGTTACCTTGGAAAAGTCATTTAAATTCACATAGCCTCAGTTCTCAAATATGTAAAATTAAGGGGTAGGGGCTAAGTAGATGATCTCTAATGCCTCTTTCAAAATTCTAAATCTGTTTCTATAATAAGCATAAGCACAAAGTATATGATGATAATACTTGCTCATATTTCTATGTAGTACTTTAAGCTTTGCGATGGGGCTATTCTTCACTATGAGGAACTACATAGTAGTTCCCTGTGAGGTAGATGATATAAAAATAGAAATTAAAAAAGTAAAAGTAGATGATATAAAAATAAGCACAAAGTTTTTGCCTTCTTTTACTATATATAGCCGATTCAATGTGTCAGCTAGCATTTGTTAACTTTCCCATGAAATATCATATCTTACATTCAGTACTGCAATCATTTAACATTCTCAGCTTCTATAGCATTTCTATATGCTGTAGGTGTTATGAGAAAATGGTTTTCATCAAAGATGATTATCCCTAAACTATAATTTGTTAGTGCATAGTGCATTTAAATAAACATTCATGAAAATCAAATTTGTTTTGACATTAAGTATACATAGCTACCAAACTAAAGCTTTTTTCATAAAATTTGTAAGTTGAATTAAAATATAGGAATGTTTGTTGAAAAGTGTTTTCATTTCAAAATAAACAAGTCAATTATGTGTTCTGATTCCTAGACGTAAATTTTTCTAAATGTAAATTTAAATAAATAAAAAGATCCTGTTCCTGTGCTAGTTGTAAGGTGGAAAAAAGTTAGGGATTCTTCAGAGGAAAAATATTTTTGTTTGTTTTTTAATCAAATTCCATGAAAACTTGAAGAGATATATATCCAGGGATTCATCTGTCTTGGACCCAGAAGAGCCAAAAAGACATGGAGTTCAATTAGGAACTATAGAAAAGGGAGGGAAGCACAGGGTCTTTCTGGGTGCTCATTGCTCTAGTGACCTATTTTAGTAATGGAAGTTTCCATTCTCCAGACAGTCAAGCTCATAAACTTAGAGTCCATTTATACAGTTCTTGCTACATGTCCTCTCCACTCATTGAATAAGCTAAATTCTGTTATTTTTACCCTTTTGTTATCTTTCACAACAGGCCCCTCCTCTCCATTACAGTAACATATATTCTATTTCAGAATCTTAGCTAATCTTAGCTATTCTTGTTGGTTTTTTGTTTGTTTGTTTTCTTGTCACATTATAGAGGTAGTTTATTCTTCCTCAGAAATAAATGTTAAGCATGGAAAAATGTCATGGACTGAATGAATGAGAATATCATCTCTTAATAGTGAGATTATTGTAAAGTACTAATTAATCTTCCTGCCTTAAGGCTATCAATTCCACAATCTATCTTCTTCATCACTGATATAATCATTCTTATGTATCATATTGTTTAATTTAATTCTCTACTTTTCAACAAGTATTTGTTAAAAGAAGAAGACACTTAATAAATGTTTATTGATTGACCATTTCAATGAAATACAGTTCCTGCATCCACAGAGTATACATTCCATTGGGAAGTTACAAAAAACAAACAGATAAGTTATCAATATAAAATAATTTAAGATAAAAAAATCTAATTACTGAGAGTATCAAGAAAGCTTTCTCTTAGGATCTGACACTCAGGCTATTATATTAGGTGCCTTTTATGGTTCAGGCTCTGTTGTATCACCTGAAGATATACAGACAACAAAACAAAACAAAAAAGTTCTGACCTTCAAGGAGTTTCCATTAAATTGAGGAAGGTAAAATATATATGTATATAAATATATGGACCCTATACAAAATACATGCAGAATAAATACAAAATAGATTTGGGAAGGAGAAGCCTTGAAGTTGGATGACTTAGGAAAGGCTTCATGTAAAAGATGGTATTTGACCTGAGAACAGAAGGCACCTAAAGCTTTTAAGATGAATTTAAATGAATGGAAAATGTATTATTACCTTTCAGACTTTGCTCACACTATTCCCAATTTGTGGTATTTCACTGCTTTACCTTTGAATTTTTAGTCATACAGCAAAGCCAAATCAAAAGACTATCTTTTTCTTCCTATCAGCAATTATCTCCCTCACTAGACATTACAAAGCATTTTGTACTATACTTCTCTAATGCATTCATCATTCAATATTCTGTTTGATATTTTCTATGTTTGTGACTCACCCTCCTACTCTACTATAAAATTCTATGAAGATGGGACCACAGTTGACAATCTTGATATTTCTAGCACTGCGTAAGAAAACTTTGGATTTTGTAAACAACAGATATTTAATAAATGGTTGTTAAATTAGTATCTATTTTTTGAGTCTAATGTTAAATAATCTTCTGAGCTATAATTTGGTTTCTGTAGCTTTTTTCCTAAGGAACAAATTTCTTAGGAACAATTATTCACCAAATAAAAGCTGTATGATCTTACCAATGCAGAGGGGAGATGGATAATTCCAACGTCGAACTGTTCCTGGCATACAAGAAATATGAGAACGACCCTGTTTAAAAGAAAATTAATTTCATACTTTGAAAATTTAAATAGAAAAGACACTCTCATCCATAAAATTGAAGTTGGAATTTCTAAGATAATTATTTTATTAAAACAGCAAGTAGAAAATAATTATGCATATTTTCCTACTATTTAGGATGGAATTATTTTAATTGGACAAAGAGAAGGTCTTAGGTGCATCACCTACTGCCACTTTGGGGAAGAGAAAATTGTTCTAAGAAACTAAACAGATTGGAAGATAAAATGTCAGTTTTTAATCAGTTTAGAAGATAAGTAATAAATACATTCTAAATACAAATCACTCAAACTAAACATTTTTTTTTATTTTGTCCAGAATGACATGGGACTCAGGTTTTCCCCAAACTCCAGAAGATTTCAGACCAGACAGAGAGTAGGAAAATGTCTTTCTTTCATTGTTATTCTTGTGATACTGAGGAAAAGGTGACTTTGGGTCTATGCACAATAAGAAAAGACCCCTGAGAGAAATATTCTCCTATGATTCTCCACTAGATTTCAAGATAGACACAGATATACATCTTCCAGTTATGCCCTGATTCCATCAGGTTGTAATTTAGGACATCTACTTGTTCCTTAAACTATGCCCAGCCAAACCCCATGTCTTCAGGACACAAATAGCACTCTAACCCCAGTCAGTGACCAACACCCCCACTTCTGGCTAAATTCATACTGTCATGGGTATATTTGATCTTGTTTGGGTTTTATATTGATAGCTGATTGATCCTTATCAAGATAGGCTTGAGTTATTAGGGTAACCTATTTGTAGATGGTTGATGAATTTGCTGGACACAGCTTAATCCAACACTTATTTATTATTAACTATAGGTATAGATAGGGACAAGATAAAGGAGACAGATATAAAGCAGGATTTATATTATTCTAATACTAATATTGTAGATTTAAAAAACCCTTCTAAATCCTTATGGATTTGCTTCTTGTTCACTAAGGGTGAACCTCCTTAAAACTATTCTCAACTATCTATCTAAGACCCAATTCTATCTATCTAAACTTATTCTAATATATAAACTTAAAATATTATTAACCTTCTTAAATTATTTATCAAAATTCACAAGTTGTCTCAACTAAGTGTCTAGATGTGACAAAAATCACTAGCCTCCTCTGCCTCTCTGCAGCAGAGAGTGAGACCTCACACTAAGAGAACCAACAGTGGCCCCTCCTGGCAGCGTCCTTCTCTCTGGGAGAAAAGCCTTTACTCCAACAACTTTCTTTAGCTTAACAGATGTTCAACCAACTTCTCAAAGTTAACTTTAACCAAAATTACTAACAGATCGTCAGAGAGAAAAGTCTCCAGCCACCTGCTCAAGACAGAGAGTTCCACAGAGTGGCCCCCAGCTTTCCAAATGCTTTCCCACAACGCAAATCTTCCTTAAAGTGACCACCGTGATTTTTCCCTGGCTATGCCATAAAAGGGAACAGGGAGAAAATCCCTTCTTTGGTATTGATCTCTGCTTCAATTATGCTGGATAACTAATTAATAACTAATTAAACTCAACAATATCATCACCATCCCTTCTTCAAGTCACATAGTACCTATTGTCAAAAGGGTATATATAAAAAAAAAAAAAAACCAGAATCTATCCCCAGGGGAGCCAGTGCCAACTCTTGAACCCATCTCTAGAACTTTCAACATTACTTTCTAAATTAATAAATTTATCTTTTTATTTTGAAGCTAAGTTTTGTAGTCTTGCATTCTTGCAAAGAGCACCCATCCCAAACCCCAGGAGCTCACTTTTAGCCTCCCACAACAAGATGAAAGTTAGGACTAATGGACTTTGTAAGATGAGGCAACTCTGTCAAAGTTAATGAACTATCTCCTGCTCAGAGGAGGACTCTCAGTTTACGTCTCTGTTTCTGTGTCCCTTTTGGTGCTTGGGACATAAGAAACTGTCAGGTTTAAAAATATCTATTCTACTGATTATTCTGTATTTTCTTAAAACACAGGGCCAAAACTTAAGGCTTCTTTTTGCGGTGGTGATCCATTTGACAACAGAAGAGAAGGTAATGGGAAAAGTAGTTAATTTTGAGCCAACTTTTTGAATTGAATTAAGACTGAAACTTTTGTTCTACATTTTTTATCCCCACTATGATTTACCTATGATGCTTATTTAACTAATATATTTCCATAAGCCACGTGCAAAGGCAGGTGAAAAATAAATCTTTAATTCCTGTTGTGACATTGAAATGGCAGAGTGGAATTCTGAGCTGTGGCTTGACCAATATAACACTGTTAAACATTTAGATAGATAGATAGATAGATAGATAGATAGATAGATAGATAGATAGATAGATAGATAGATAGATAGATATAGATAGATAGATATAGATATATATTCATTTGTTTATTTATTTATTTTTTGGGGTAATGAGGTTATCAGTGTCAAATGAATTTCCTATGCTTGGCCTCAATGTACATCCATTCTTTATACTTGACACGGTTTTTAAGGTTGCTTCAGCAAAAATTAAAAAAAATACATATATGTGCTAAGTTATGCTATAAATTGTCTTGAAGTCCAGCCCTAAGGGCATTCTTGCTGCCTTAGGAAAAGTTGTATAATAAAATTTTCACTGACTTATAAAGACATACATCTCAACCAGTAGAACAAAAGCTTTTAAAAGACTTCTTCTGGAAAACAACAATAAAATTATCAGTTATTATTAATCCAGGTCATATTCTGCTATTGATTTTGCTATGAACATGATCCTGTTGATTCTACCTGAAGATTTTGGATTAATAAAAAATAATACATGACCTTGTAAAAGTTTGGTTTTTTTTCTGAGAGTTTATCAGTTCTCAAAAGGGAATTAATTCTCTGTTATCAATTTGTGAAGCCAGACTAAAAATTCTTTGTTTAAGAATAATATTTTCATGCCAATAGAAATTAGATAAAATTTATCATTTTAATGAATTTGAACATATAAACTGGGTTTTCAATCAGTATTATAAAGCCTATATCACAGAAGGGCCTTTAAAATCTCATGAAACAGGTCAAAGGAAAAACCCTGTAGATTCTTCCCCCTTCCTTTTTTTTTCCTGCAGTTATTGATGTGATCAAAGGCAGTGAGATATAAGGAATAGAAAGCTGGCTTGGCTGGATTATGGTAAAATCTCAGGAAAGCTCAAGCCTGTCTCTGAAACATATGAGCTTTGTGAACCTGGGCAAATCATGCAACCTTTGCGGGAACCAGGCAACCATCTACATGTATAGGGGGACTTATCGCACCAGCATGTGAAAACAAAAATGCAGGATGAAAATCACAGGTCTAGTCCAAAAGTAGAAAAAAAGGAAAGAAAATTAAGAGGAGACCTTGAAAGAAAAATAAATTCTCAGATAAAACATACTTTATTATTATGCATGTTCACATTTTGAAGGTATTAATTTGTAAGTTTAAGTTCCCAAATGTTTGCAATTAAGAAGGGGAAAACCCAGAATCCTTTATGTTCATTCTAATGAAAGCAACAGCTTGTGAACCCAGAATTTGAATTAACGGAAAAATAGCTCAGTTTGCATTTCAACAGAGATAGTAAATAGCCTATTTGGGGTTTGCAGGTGTGAGTCCACAGGCCATTCTCTGGAAATTGAATATTAAACAATTTGTTATATGAAATACACTTTCTAAAGAAACTTTTATTATTTATTTCTTAAGGACATAAGAGTCTGTGGGGAGAGGAAAAAGAAAGGTTTGCAAAAAAACATGTTAATAGAAACAAAAGTGATATAAACAGTAGAAAAAAACATGAAGAAAATACGAAGTGTGAAGAGGACAATGAGAAGATAGAGGAGGAAAACAAAAAGCAGAGGAGGAAAAAGCAGAGAATGGTGAAGAGGACAAAAAAGGAAAAAGAGAAGGTGAAGAGAAGACATGATGATGATTGTTATGATGCTTCCCTTAATAAAAGTCATTTTTGAAGCCATTGAAAGGAAAATACATTGAAAAGTTATATGAAGAAGGGAGGGGCTAGATGGCTCCATGGATTGTGAACCAGGCTTAGAGACAGGAAGTCCTGGGTTCCAATTTTGCCTCAGACACTTCTTAGCCCTGTGATCCTGGGAAAATAATTTAACCCCTATTACCTAGCCCAGTGATGGCAAACCTTTTAGAGACAGAGTGCCAGGCCCCACCCCTCCCCTACCTCCTCTTGCCCCTCCTCTACTACCACATGCTGGGCATACCCAGTTCCCCCTTACTCAACACAGGGGATGGAGAAAGAGCTCCTATTGGGCTGCTAGACAGAGGGCGGGGGAAATGAGGAATGTCCTTAGTGAGTGTAGAGAGGGAGAAGAGAATGGCCCAAGCACTCTGTTCCTCTCCAGCTCTACAACCTGTGGACCACCTACCTTACCCCCTGTGCTCTCCCATTGGCTACTGGGCAGAGAGGCGGGGAATGTGAAAAAAATGTTGTCAGGCATGGTGGAGAGGGAGAAGGCAGCATCTCTGCAGGAGTCCCTCTGTCTTTCTAGTAATATACTGGGGAGGGGGTGCTATGTGCCCACGGAGAGCATTCTGCATGCCATCTTTGGCACCTGTGTCATAAGTTTACTATCATTGGCCTAGTCCTTACTGGTCTTCTGCTTTGGAGCCAATACACAGTATTGAATCTAAGACAAAAAGTAAGAGTTTTTTTTAAAAAAATATATAAAGGTTATATAAAATGAATTGCCAAATTGACATGTCAAGAGCAATGTGAAGACATATTTTTATGTTGCAATAATGCAATAAATATAAAAATTGAAAATAATTTGACTGGTATCTAATTCAATTGACTCCTTGATCTGTAACTTCTATTATTCAAAGAATTTTACAAGAAGACATGGGAAGTAGACAGTCTTTTGGGGACAGGAACAAAATATAAACAAGAAATAATAAAATTATAACATTTCAGAATACTAAGGCAATAAAAGGTCTCTGAGGTAATTTAGCACAAGGAAAACTAAAGTAAAATAATTGTAGATCAATGTATCTTGAGTGAAAGGATTTTGGTTAGAATAAAAACTAGGCATTTAGCTTTTTGATCTGGAGCAAATCACTTTTCCTCTCTGAATCTCATTTTCTTTCTTTTTCAAATTAATGAATTAGAGGAAAATATTCACTGTAAAGAATTTCTGGCTTCATATCTAAGACACTGTTATATTTATTTTCCCCTTTCTCTTATAAACAATATTTTATTTTTCCTAATTAAATACAAAAACAATTTTTTTCAAGTTTTGAATTGCAAATTCTCTCTTTCTCCTCACTTCCTGAGACTATAAGTAATCTAATATGATTTTTTTGCAAGTGCAAGCATGTAAATTATTTTTGGAAGAAATATCAAAGGAAAAAATGAAGAAAGTGAAATATAGTTGTTCCTTCTATATTGCAACTCATTTATCATGACTTCACTGTATCTGTAATAAGGAATAAGTCAAGTTAGATAGGTGAAAAATTTAGATAAGTATAGAGGCTAAATGTAAGCTTGACAGGGTTTTATGGATCTCACTGCTTTCTCCAACGATGTTCTCAGCTGTCCTAGGGTCCAGGATGTTGGTATGGTCCACAAACTCTACAAATAAGTCTGGATCAGTAGCTTTGGAGGGTGGGCCTCCAGGCCTGTGACAGCCTATTGGAGTGACCCAGTGGAGTTTGTGGACCGTACCAAAATCCTGGATGCTGGGACACCTGAGAACATCGTTGGAGCAAGCAGTGAGATCCCTAAAATCCTGTTAAGTTTGCATTTGGCCTATATACTTATCTAAATTTTTCACCTATTTACCTTGACTTATTCCTTATTATATATTGTGAGTTAAATATATATGTATATATATATATATCAAAAAATAATTCTGTATTGCAGTTTTCACTCTATTTTGGGATTCATGGATGAATATCATACTGTACACAATGGAAATACAATACACCAGTACCACTTGCACCTGTTTGCCAATGTGAGATTATACACAGCACATTATTGGCTGATAAAAGACAACCAACCGCAGCACTGTGTTCTGTATCCTGGGTGCTGATTGGCTCAGTGACTGCAGCATTGGTCTGTTTGCTCTCCTGTTACTTCCAGGATTTTCACCTATAGCAGGTATCTTTGGAAAGTAACTCCCATGATAAGTGAGGGATCACTATATAGTATGTTTTGGTTTGCATCCAGACTCTACCAATTCTTTCTCTGGAGATAGATGGCCTTTTTCATCAAGTATCTCTTGGATTGTTTTGGATCACTGTATTGCTGAGAATAACTAGGTCATTCAGAATTATTCAAATATTGCTATTACCATGTACATTATTTTGGGGGGTTTCTTCTCACTTCATTTTGCATTAGTTCATGTAGCATCAGGTTTTTCTGAAATCATCCCATTCATCATTTCTTATTGTACAATAGCATTCCATTGTACTTATATACTGTAATTTGTTCGGTTATTCCCCAATTATTGGATATCCCCTCAATTTCCAGTTCTTTGTCACCATAAAAAGAGCTGCTATAAATATTTTTGTATAAAAAGGTCTTGTTCTCTTTTTAAAAATCTTTTTGCAATATAGACCTAGTAGTGGTATTGCTGGATCAATGGGTATGCATAATTTTAATGCCCTTTGAGCACAGTTCCAATGGTCCAGAATAATTAGATTAGATCATAACTCCAACAGTGTATTAGTGTCCCAATTTTCCCATGCTCCTTTCAACATTTATTAGTTTCCTTATCTGTCATGTTGACCAATCTGATAGGTATTCTAAGTGTACCCCAGAGATGTTTTTATTTTCACTTTTCTAATTAAGGGACCATTAAGAAAAATAAGACTAGAGATAACTTTGATTCTTTCATCAGAAAACTGCCTATTCATATCATTTGACAATTTATCAGTTGGAGAATGATTTATATTTTTATAAATTTGACTCAATTCTCAATATATTTAAGAAATGAGGTCTTTATCAGAGATACTTATTAAAACATTCTCAGCTTTCTGCTTTCCTTCTAATATTGGTTGCATTGATTTTGTTTGTATAATAACCTTTTAATTTAATAAAATAAAAATTATTCATTTTATACCATATAATGCTTTCTATTTCTTGTTTGGTCATAAATTCTTCCCTTATTCATATTCTGAGATGCATACTCTTCCATGGTCCTCTAATTTGCTTACGTTATTATTCTTCTTGACTAAATTATGCACCTATGTTGACCTTATCTTGGTCAAGATAATGAGATGTTGATTTCTCCTGAATTTCTGTATTACTGTTTTCTAGTTTCCTCAACATTTTTAAAAAAATTAAGTAGTGAGTTCTTATCTCAAAAACATGTATCTTTTGGTTTATCACTTATTAAATTACTATAGTTATTTATTACTAGATATTGTATACATAATCTATTCCACAGATCCACCTATTTCCTAGAGAGTTTAGATTGCTTAAATTTTTATTTTTTTAATAACTGTTACTGTCTGTCTTAGAATATATACTGTGAATTGCAATGGGGGTAAGTGACTTAACCAAGGTCACACAGCTATGAAGTATCAGAGACCAGATTTGAACACAGGCTTTCTATCAAATACATCACTACCTGGTCTCTAAGCCTGGTTCTCAATCTACTGAGCCATGTGACTTCCTCCTAGATTGTTTTGATGATTACAACTTTGTAATTCAGTTAGAGATCTGATACTAATAGGCTACCTTCCTTCATTTTTTAAAAATTGGTTCCCTTGATATTCTTGATCTGATATTTTGTTACTAATTTCTATCTTTATAAAATGATTTTAGAGCAGTTTGATTTATATGATACTGAATAAGTAGATTAATTTAGGTAGAATTGTCATTCTTATATTGGCATGGCCTGCCCATGAGCAATTAATATTTTTCCATTTGTTTAGATCAGATTTTATTTGTGTAATAAGTGTTTAGTAACAATGTTCATATAGTTCCTGGGTTTGTCTTGGCTGGTAGACTCTCAAGTACTTTCTTTTATCTATGGTTACTTTAAATGGAATCTCTTACTACTGGGCTTTGTTAGTAATATATAGTAGTGTTGATAATTTATGTGGGTTTAGTTTACATCCTGAAAGTTTGGTAAAGTTATTAATTATTTCAATTAGCTAACATTCATTTTTAATTGAAGGTCAGAGAAAGGAGTTCTATAAGATTTAATATGGAAGATAAATGCTAGAGATAGAATTTGAGCACAAGTTTTCTAAATCACAAAACTAGTTAGATTATATTTTATAAGTAACAAAGCCCTGAAAATGCCAATAACATATCTCCTCCAATGAGTTTAACCTTAGTTGCTTTGTGAAATTGGTAGGCACTGCAGTTTGTTTAAATATGGAATTCATAGAAAATTTATTTCTATTCATTATATTCTCCAAAAGAACAGGTAGTGATATATTTTATATATCTGTGTAACATTTATGTAATATTTCTAGAGAAAGAAGAATCACTTGTATAGTTGCCTTAATCGTTCTGAAGATAATCAGCTTTTTTTTTAACTTTTTCAACTGGACCATTCTGAGTAGCATCTTTTTAATTCGTCATAAATTCTTTGGTCATGGAACTGAGTAAAAGCAAATATACTTTATCATGGTCAAATTCATAACCATGGGCTTGTTATGTGCTGCTAATTTGCTTTCTGTGAACTGTAGAATGTTTTTTTTCTGATTTCCAATCTGTTCACACAGTCACATGGATATAAATTATAATTATTTTCTCCAATAGATATATACAAACTAAATTAAATTCAGTATAACCACAGTAGTCTCTCCTTCACAGAAATGGACAGGATCTATAGCCAAGGCACATAAGTTCAAAGCTTAGCTTGATAATTTTCTACTCATATGACCTGTATCAAGGGACCTCTTCACCCTGGGATTCATTTTTTTTTCATCTCTAATATGAAAGACTGAACTAATTGTATTCCAAAGTACCTTTAGTCTCTGAAACTAAGAATAAGAATTTTACATAGAAAATTTACTTACTGATTTGTATAATGCTTTCAGATTGGACAATAGACATTGTTCAACAGTTCAGTTTTTCCTGAGTTTATATTTTTCAAAGATTCTCTTTAAGTAGTCATAGATAAAAGTGATGAGATTCAATGAGATCAAACTGTACTAGCAAGTATTAATTTTCATAGAATTGTCTTTTTTACTATAAAACTGACTTTTTTTAAATACTGATATAAAACAATTTTAAAATTACTTATAATAGTTGCCATAATATCATTGTTTGTTCATTTTTTTAAAAAAATGTGTTGAGAATAATAATAGAGTTTAAAAGAAAATAATAGATATTAAATATCAATATGCTTTAGGGAAAGGGAATGGAAAATCCAGAGATACCAAAATCCTTTTGATTTTCTTAATGTGAGCTTTAAACTTGGCATCAGGAAGGAGAACTTCATCTTATTGCATATACTATTAGCATAGCTGAAGCAAGAGAAGAAATGCCTACACTAGGCATTTTTGTTCAATTTATATATAAAATAGATGCTACAATGTCTAGGAAATGAACTGTCCCACAAATAATGAGTGTCAAAGCTGTCCTTTGAAACAAGGTTTCCTGACTACAGATTGAATGCTATTAAAACACATTTTCTTCAATGGTGCCAATAAATTCTTATTGTTCTGTAAGAAGTTAAGAAATTGATGACTTCGAAATGATGTGGAAAGAGTTATATGAAGTGATGCCAAGTGAAGTGAACGGAACCATAATAATTTATACTATAACATCAATATGATAAAAATGAACATTTTGAGGACTTTAATAAAATAATGAAGAATTAAAACGAGAAAAACTTGGAGAACAGTCTATACAATAACAGCAATGTATAAACAAACAACTATGAAAACTATGAAAAAAACTATTATATTAAATATAGTAACCATTCATTGTTTCAAAGGACTGTTGATGAAACATGCCATCAGTGATGGAGAAATAATGGTTTTGGGGCATGGAAGAAGCTATAATTTTGTATATAGTCACTGGGAGAATTGTTTTATTTTATTTATTGGTTATATTTGTTTTTTTCTTCTTTTTCAATGAGGTAGATGTGATAGGGAGAGGAAGAAGTTTTCTGCAATTTTTTAAATAGAGAAGTGCTACAGGTATAAAATATTTTATGAATTTTAGAGAAGTCACGGTATTATTAGTCATACTTGGCTTCTTTACTTTGTCACAAGAGACCTCTCATAAAGGGAGAGTAATCTATAAATGTTAGTAATATAAAAACAATATCAATAAAATATAGTGAAAAATGTTTTTAAAATACTTATATACACCCTGACCTATTTTCTCTCATGACCAAAAGCATAAATTAGTGGAATAGTTACCCATGTTTATGGCACACTTTTTTTAGACTACAAAATTAAATAGTCAAATGGCTGATAGTTTAGGCTAATCCATCTAACAGGTTCCCTTACTTCATGGTTTATGGAGTTGAACAAACTAATGACCACAAAACAGGCCCTTCCAAAAAGAATAAAATGCAGAAGAATACCTGTAATGTGTATCCTGGCTCACACTGGAAGTAGAGAACATCATTCACCATGTACCTATCTCCTATTTTGATGCCATTGCTAGGAAGCACTGGTTCTTGGCATGCTGCAAGGCCAACAGCTGCAGAAACAAAAGTAAAAAGAATGACACATTAAGAACAATTTGCCCTGTCTTCTCAATCAGAACAAGATGTATCTTCTAGCCACTTATTTCTATAAAAAGAAAAGAAAACATACAATTTCACTGAGTTCTGTAGATAAAAGTGATATATATTTCTTCATCTGTAAAGTTATAGAGTTAGATTCACAGACCTATAAGATTCCTTTTGTCATAATTTTATGATTTCAATCAAATATAGTAATTAATTTCTAAGCCATGCTGTAATTAAAATATTTTTAAATTTGAATTAAGCTATATAATTCATAAGAAGCACTCAAATAAATAAACATTCCCTAAGCATATATTCATATATTCTATATTCAACTTTCTGTGCTATATTAATGAAAAAAATATCCACCATCAAGGAACTTACAATATAAAGGAAGAATATCAAATCCACAAGTCAAGTTGACAATAATATATTAAGCACCTACTATGTACCAGTCTCTATGCTAAGCCCTGGGAATAGAAAGGCAAATTGTACATACATACATACATATATATGTATATATGTGTACATATTTATATCTGCTTTCAAGGAGCTCACAGTCTAAAACTTGCAAACAACTCAGTACAAGTGACAAATATATGTTCTATTGGAAATAATTGGCAATGTAGATGGAGAAACAAATACATTTGGAGAAAAAGGACCAGGGTTTAAGTCCTAGGCCTGCTGCATATTCTATTCTTGGGAAAGTCTTTCCCCATCACTACACTTCAGTTTTGCCATATGTCAGATATAATCTCTAAGATTCTTTAAAATTTTTGACTCCTGTGTATTATTAAATGTTAAAGATGACATTATTCCCCAAAAATTAATTTTATATTGGTAATTTCAGGTACTAGGGAAAGTCAACTGAGGAAATTTTAAAGCAATGAGGAATAAAGGTGTTAATACTCAATGTCAGAAAACTTGGGTTCAAGAACCAAGAATGTTATTAACTTGATTGTAGAAGTCAATTTCCTCTGGCCTCAGAGTTCCTTCATCTGCATGATGAGGGAATTAGATTTAAAATATCTCTTAAGCTTTATGTTCTATGAAACACATTATTCTAAACAAGAAAAGTGTCCACTCTCTAAAATCATTCCAGTTCTGCTATTCCCATGTGTACTGTTGGCCCTAATCAAGGACACTATAAATTATGTTTTAATGTAATCAGAGTACAAAAAATTACTCTGCAATTCACACAAAGACTTTACAAAGGCATATGCTTTGTTGAATTTATCTTCTCTCTTGCTTTCTTTAATTGGAAGGTAATTATATTTTGATATTTTGAATTGGGCTGCCTAATAAACTTTCATTAAGTTTTCAGTCTAGCAAAATAGTTTTAAATTCTCATGAAACTAGACTGTGAAAGCAAGGAATATAAAATAAATCCATTTTTAAAAAGCTGTGTTCTAATTGGACTGAGAACACTATTTAATGACCTTATCTACTCTTGATCATAAAATGTGAAAGTTATGAATCAGAGCATAACCATAAGCATCATCAGTTACTTGGAATCCATGAGATACAGAAAATAAAATTCAAAGATAAGACTAGTTGTAAAGGAGAAAGCTTCTGCAAAATCTGATAAACAATTAACATTCTCTCAGTAGATAGAGGGTTTTTTTTTTATCAGTAATAGAATTGGATCAGATGCAGCTAGATCAAATAAATAAGAGTACAGAACTTGAGTTCTAGGTTTTGAGTTCAAAACCAGATTCAGATTGTTCTGGTGGTTTAAGAACATAAGGCAAATGATTTCATCTTTATCTCAGTGTCTTTTTCTGCAAAATGAGGATAATAATATCAACTGCTTCCCAGGGTTATACAAAGGATAAAATGAATTAATAGTTATGAAGTACTTTTCAAACATTAAAGTCCTACATAAATGCAAAATATTGTGGCAACTATATGACATAAGACAGGTCAAAAACCAAATATTTAAATGTAGGAAGGATTATCACAAAGTTTATTGTGATGTCTCTTTAGAAAAAATGAAAATATAACCTTAAATTATACGAGAAAAGATTTAGTTTGACCATACAGATGAAGTCTCTAGTTTTAAAAAATATTTGCTTTTTGCAAATTTCAGAATCATTTATGGAACAAGTCCCTTTTTTTAAGTCTAAAAAAATAGGGGATGCAATTACTCTTATTTCCAGGTAATTATATTAGTACCAAAATGTCTGAGGCCCAACTAGTAAATTCACTTGAACTCATGACACACTTTATTAAAACTTAAGGTGCAGAAACTAGATAATAGGTGAAAATCAAAATCAAAAGTTCACATAGGCTGGCTTCCTGTGAAGTCAGTAATCAAGGAAATAGATGTCAAATAGATGTCAAGTATTAAATCCAAGTAATTTAAAATAATATGAATTGATTTAGTAACTCTCTTAGGTGTTATCTATTTCACTAGTATGAGAAAGTACACATATTCATGACCATACTGAAAATCCACTTGATGACTTCATCCCACTTGCTTCCTATTAGATAATTTCTTTTTCCAAACAATATGATGAGACAAGCGTAGTAGCCTTGTATAATTATACAATTATCCAGATGGTCTCAATTACCTAAAAATGCCCTCTAAATATCACTGGTATTCACATGCCAAAACAACAACAAGGCAAAAACTTTCCAGTGACAATTCATAGGAAGTGTTGGCACTTGTCATAAAACGTATTGATTAAATATACCAGCATTGTTTTTTTTAAGCAATGAAATCAGAAGAAAGGCATTATCTTAGAGGTCATAAAATTAAGAAATTAAAGTAGATTCTATATGTGTATTTAGGGTCCACATTTAAGTTTTTCAATCCTTCAAGGATCCACAATCTTGTCAGTACTAATACTACCTTTACAACTTCTTCAAGGACTTGGTAAACATCTCTAATAGAAACTGTGATTTAGAGGGGTGGGGAGAGGATTACCTTGAGGCAATTCTGGTAATAAGTCTCTGAATTTAGTTAGACCAATCTTTGGATGAAGTATGTTGCCAAATTCAAACTCAAAACTTGTCTCTCTTGGCACTAAGGATCCCATGAGGGCATGTATTCCATTGTCATTATTTGTAAATTCTCAGATTCATTTCTGCACTATAATGAAATACTTTAAAAAATATATTTATTTCTTTGTTACATTAAAGTTCCTAAATATCTTCCCCCCTTCACTTCCTTCTCACACCAGAGAAAGCATCATTTGACCAAATACACACACGTGTGTGTGTGTGTGTGTGTGTGTGTGTAAAACTATGTCATGAGTGTTTATCAATTCTTTCTCTGGGTTGAATATTCATTCTGGTAATGAGTTATTCTTCAAACAATATTTCTGTTGCTGTATAAAATGTTTTCTTGCTTCTGTTAGTTTCACTCTTCACAATTTCATGTAGGTCTTTTCATGTTTTGCTTTGTTTTTTTTAATTAACCTGCTCATCATTTCTTACCACATAGTAATATTCAATCACAACTTATTTAACCATTTCCCATTTGATGGGTATTTTGTTAGGCTTTCCTTAGACTAGTTTTACCATCCATTTTTCTTTCTGCTTCATGAAAAAAATTTATTCATATTCCTATGTTATATACTTATCTGATAAGATTTTACAGATTAGTTCATGTTCTAACTGCATGGACATTGAAAGCCATCTCTTTCTATGACATCAGTAAATTGTCACTAAAGTTTTTTCTGGGCTCTTTTATTGTTCTTGTAGCAATTAAATACCTAGTACATCTTCTGGATGAAATTAATAACGTTATCAATGACATTTCTATTGTCCATTTCCCATTTTTTTCATTGCCTATTTAAATAATAGAGGGTTAAATATCTTTAATTTTATATCATATATTTTCCTTTTTATTATTATTTCTCTTATTTGTTATAGATTCTGATTTTAATTCTGACAAGTAGATGATCAGATGATTAAAGATTGCATTTGTACCCTAAAATCCAGTCCCTGGTAGTGGTAATGGCACTAAAGAGGAAAATCTGAGAGAAGATGGAGAGTATTAGGTATATATAGAGGAAATCTGAGGTGAAGGTTTCTAAAGGGCACTGAATGACACATTTGCAAAGTGTCTGTAGAAGGTGAAGATACAATATTATAGAAAGTATCTCATACCTTACTGATCTGAAAAAAGAAAAAGTAACCAGGAAAACATCAACAACTACTGAACTATGTATCTACTTCACCATCTACATGCAATCTTTATGAGGGTAAATACAAATAATATCTCAAAGAGGGTATTATTGGAAAATAAGCAGTTTTGCAAATAATATTTTAAAATGGAGCACATTTTTACCATCTTACAGCTGACAAAAATGGATAGAATGTAACAAATCATGAGTTTGTTGTTTCTTGATTATGAAAATGCATTAAAGATGGGAGAACAAAATGTCCTCAACAACCTCTTTTAAAATAAGATGTTTCAAAAAAAGGTTATCAATAGAAGGAACTGTCAGAGTTTGAATGTAGCTTGAATGATGAAGCATTCTCCACTTTATTTCTTCCAAGATTTTTTCTCTAGTGATATGTGTATCCTTTTACAACATGATGAACATGGAATTCTATTTTGTATAATAACACATGTACAAGGTATATCATATTACCTCCAATCTTGGGGAAGAGAAAGGGATACTAGAGAGAGAGAGAGAATATGGATTGAAAATGTCAGAAAACTATTATTGAAAATTGTACCACCATGCAATCGAGGAAAAAATATTTAATTTAAAAACAAACAAACAAATAAATTAATAAACAAAGTGTCTCTACCCATATATCAAAATTATTTAAAATTCTATAGAATATTTAAAAATAAAAATAGTCACAATCAATCATTATGACTATAATAATAAAAAGAAGCATAAAATAGGGAGATATATGATTGCCAAAATAGTTGTCACCATTATTGAGGATACACTGCAGAATTAGTCAATCAATTAGCATTTATTAAACATTTACTGTGTACTAGGCAGTGTACTAAATATAAAAGATACAAGGAATGACAAAAGCATGGTGGTACCTGCTCTCAAAGGGTTCATATTTTAATAGGAGAGACCACATTACAACAACTATGTCCAGACTATATAAACATAAAGACACCATGAAACCCAGTGTAGCAAGATCTTAGAAGGTTCTAGAGGAATAAAGTGTAGCTAGGAAGGGGCAAAGCTATGAAGAGATTTAATATCCAAAAAGATGATATGAATTCCCTCTGAATAGTGAAGTCCTCCATATATTCTAATTTTAAATGACATTAAATTTTATTTAAGCTCCAATGTAGCACAGAGCTTCCTGGAAGAGATCTACAGTTATTTAAATGAGCTTCATTTATCTGTCCTCAGGGAAGACTACCTAGAAGAAGATACCCATTACCCAAATTTCAACATGCAAATATTTGGACAATTTTGGGGGCCTATGCAATATTACTTATATCTGGGAGTGATAGTATAGACAGACAATAAGCTAGGCAGAGTGTTAAAAGAAGTACAATATATATTTCCTTTGGGAAATTATAAAATACTTGCACTCAACCTAAATCTGTGAAAATGAAAAAGGAATTTTCAGTTAAACAATTTTACTAAGATTATTGTACGCCTTTTAAAACTTGGATGCCACTAACTGCAAAAAAATCTACTTATGAGTATCACATACAGCACAATGGAAAGATGGGCAGTGGGGGTAAGAAGACTGAATCATATAACAAGCTAAGAACTCTGATAATCAGGAAAATAAGTAAAAAATAGATTTTTCTAGCATTTCTAATTAAATAGGATTATATTAGTTACACTAAATGTCAATGATTACTAATTCTCAACACATATTTGGAAAAAAATCCATATCATTACATGATATACATAAATTTATAAGACATGGACAAGAATGACAGAAGATAAGAAGATTACCTACATCCTGGAAGTTGGTTCTATTTTCCAAATGAGGACCAGAATAGTTAAGGAATTTATCTTGATCTTTGTCACACAAATGTGTAAAGTAGAAAGTAGAGGTAATAACTAGTAATAGAATTTATAGAGTGCTTTAATTTTATAAAACCCTGTATTTGTGTATATATATATATATATGTATGTATGTACATACATATATATATATATATAATCTGATTTGATGCTCATATCAATCCTCGAAATTCATAAAAGTCACAAAGATTGTAGGTTGCTAAGACAGGATTTGAACTCAGGATTCCAAGTCTAGGACTCTATCCTCAGTGCTACCTTGCTTCCTGATCTTACTTATGAATGTTTTAGTGAATTTACATACTAATTTGAGATAACAAAATACTCAGATTAAATAGAAAAACTTAATAGTTATAGAACTAAATCAAATCAAGATATAAAAAGCCTAAATTAAGGGACTTTGTTTAAATGCTGTGCTTGTTAACAAAGAATACATATAATCCTATTTAATTGCTGTAATTTGCATTCATTCTAGTATACTGATACATTATAAATTGCATAATACAAAACTCTATTGTAGATTTTTTGTCACTGAAAGAAAAAATTGTGCTATTTATTTTCTAGATCTTTGGAGAAATGGAAAAGCATGGAAACATGTTTCATTGTTTAATTTATTTTCATGTTGATTCACTTAGGGATGCTTTCTTTGATCTTTACTGTCAATAACAATTTTGTACTAACAGGAACCATACAAAATCTGCACTATTTGCTAAATACACACACATGCATACATAATATGTATGATTTCACAATATTAATTTTCAAAATATTTAAGATCAATGCATGAATAAAACTTTTTAATAAAGTGGCAAGGACTTTGGTAGCAAGAAATGAACTTTCTGAGTCTTAAGTAGCTGTGACTGTAGCATCTAGCATCTATAGGAGCATTTGTCATGCTGCATCCCCACAGGTTTTAATTCTCTGGATCATGGCTAAGAGTACTGAGTTGGAATCAATATTAATTGCAAGGATAAGGGTCTTTGGTTGTTTCCATTAGGATATGAGACAAAATCATGTTCAAGGTGGTGTTGATGGCGGTTACTTCAGGTACACTAGAATGTCTGCCCTATGGGTTGACAGTAAGAATGGCTGGTCCCTTCTCTGTAAGAGTTGCTTCCCCAGATAATGGCTTTGTGGACTTCTCTGAAACAGAGATTGGTGTTCTGATCAATCTTGCCACTCCCAGGATTCCCATCCTTCTCTGTCTGCTGGTGACAATTGAACAACAGTTATTGCTAGAGGTAATGAGAAAGTTGGACATCCTCTCCACAATGATTTCTTCGCTCAACAATATCTGTGGGATACCTTGTGACTGTTATTAATATCACTTTAACATCTGGTAATAATATTTTTTCAGACCAAAGAAAAATAGCATATAATTATTTACAAGGAAATCCAGTCCCATTCCATTGCTCACTAGCAGATGTGATCACTGTCAAGACAATAATGACTAAATGGATTCTGAGATCAAACATTTCACTTCATCATAAAGGGAACAGATTTTCCTCATAGCACCATAATTACATGCATAAGATTTTAAAGTAGAATCTATTAGCACTTGAGCAAAATGTATAAATCAAAAGGTAGAGAGAAAATGGATACATGGCACAAAAAACCCCAGAACTCTGGAAATATATGTAATTTTGGAAATTATCTGAAACTACATAAATGGTAAAATATCAAATTACATGAGGTTTTATTTTCATATAGGCCATCACAAATACCAAAGATTATCATAGAACTAGGATAGATGATTTTTAAAATACCTTTCTACCAATGTGTTTAACTGATTAGCAATCAACATATAATTATGACCTCTTCTAAATTAATAATCCACTTTGTAATGAACATTTATAATGTACAAGGTCAAATAGTAAATGCTATGAGGAAAACAGAAAAATATATGTTGTACTTTCTGACTTCAAGGACTTTGTCATATAGAAGAGAGAAGAAATTAATTAAGATGGTAATTATCCAATACTTAATACTTTCAGGACTAGTGATTTAATTGATGTAAAAATTTCCACCATTAAAACAAAATAAGACTTCAGAAAAAGCAGGAACTGATGCAGAGCAAAATAAGCAGAACTGGAAGAACACTGTACACAGTAACAGCGATATTGTGCAATGGTTATAAAAACTTGGCTAAGCTTTGCAAATCAATGATCTTGGACAATCCTGAAAGACTAATGACAGGGAAATGCTACCCACCTCCATTGAAAGAATTTTTGGAGTCGACTTTCACATCAGTGTTTATGTTAATAAATATATTTAAAATACACATAAGATCACAAAGGAAGCTTCATGTTAGTGATAACAAAGAAATACATATTTACCAATCCAATTGATGGACCCTAAAAAGGTCCATGGACCTAAATGAATCTAGTTTTGTTGTTGGATATTTCTAATCATCAGAGGTGATGGAAATATTCCTAAGACTAATACGTCCTTTTTCATTAGCTACCTTACTATACAGATGCATTTGATACAGAATAAGACTATTTGTAGAAAAGAGTCAATCAGGAGCACTGAATGAGCTGAAAGTCTTGTTCACTCACAGAGGCCATCAGTGTACTGGTTTGCCTTGCTGAGCTGTCCAACACAAACCCTGTCTGAAGCAGTCTAAGCTGGCTTAAACCAAACATCCTGAAACATCCTGCTTCTGTGTTTTACCTATTCATAAAGAAGACTGTCCATTCTCCATCCCTGACTGCTCTCTAAACTACCCCTTTGTGCTTTAAAAATATTGATTGTTCTTGGGCTGGGAGGTTCCATAGTGAATACCCTCAGAATGCAGTTGTAATTATGTTCCCTTTTAATAACCTTTTTAACACAACCAGAACTCTATATTTTAGGGTTGAGTGTTTATGTTGGACAAGGGAAAAAATTTCCTTCCAGTACGCTTAAGTTTGCTTCTTTGAAACTTTCCCCTATTGCTTCTAGTTCTGACCTCTGGTGCCCTGCTGAACAAGACTAATTGGTTTTCCAAATGAAACTCTTCAAATTCCTAAAGGCAACAATCACTTCTATGCCTCCTCTCTTGTCTTCTCTAGATTAAACATGCCTAACTTTTCTAAGCATTTCTCTATGATCCCAACCCTTCCATATTTTTTCAGATTATCTTCTTAAATTATTAATAGATTATAGATAGATGGATTATATAAATTATATGATATATAACATACCCATTGTATGTTATGTAATTATATAGATTAATAAAAAATAGACAAATGGATAGATAGATAGATAGATAGATAGATAGATAGATAGATAGATAGACAGACAGACCTATAGACAGGCAGATAAACAGTTGGGTACAGAAGTAGATAGGTTGATAAATAGCTCTAGATACACTGAGTGATCATTTAATGTTGCTTATTGTTTTTATTAGCACTGATATTCAAAAATACTATTTAGCAAAGTAAATCAAACTATAGAAGGATTTTTTAGTCATGTTCTGCTACAGGGCACATAAATTCAAATATGGAAAACTAGAAAGTATACTGAAGTTTGGAGTAGAAAACCAGAGCTCAAGAGTCTGCTTTTTACAATTTTGATGCCCTAGGACAAGTCATTTAAAATATTAACAATAACTGGAATTTGTATAGCACTTTAAGGTTTACATAGTAATTTCCCTATAGGATTTTAGATTTTGAGTACTCCATTTGAAGCTTATAAGGGTGTTGAATTTTTAATGGTTCATTAACATATGCAAGGATCAAGAAACAGATCTTGGCCTTGTCAGTCTATAAAAGACTTATTTCTTGAGGACTTAACACTTGGGACTCTTACAGCATTTCCAAAGAGGGGGAAGGGTTTTTCTTTTCCCCCTAAGTGCTTACATTCAGCCTAAGAGGCAAATGAAGGATATAGCTTCTTAAACTTCAACATTCTGTGTTTATAGCAAACCTGGAGGTAACTTCTTGCTGCTCCTAGGATATGGGTCCTATGAAAGAGAATTCTTTACTCTTTTGTCTATCCTGAGTTAATACTAACTTAAGTACCTCTGCATAGTACCTCACTAGACTGAAGACAGGATTAACTTCCCTTTATCTACTTTTGAATTAAATCAACAAAAGATTAAACACCCTACTTAGTACTAGGTGAGAAGCTAGCAAAGTACTTAGAGAATTCACACCCTTAGAAATTCAATCAGTTGGGAATCTGTGAATCTTTTTGATGAGAACTTAACCTTCAAAAACTGAGAAGTCAATCCTACAGACATTGCTCCTTGGGCAGTGCTAGACAACTTGGAAACTGTGATTAGCCCCTGTGAAGAGGGGAAAGGATAAGAAGTCACCATAAAAAGCAAGCCTGGAACTCCTTCATGGCAGATTGTCTTTGAGAAGATATTCTAAAGAGATTGTCTTCTGGAGATAGTCTTAGATAGTCTTTGAGGGAGCTTCACTGGAGACTACGGCTCGGATCATGGGCTCAGAGCTTGGCTTCTATTTGGTCTCTGACTCTTGGATTACTTTGTTGGATGAGTAAAAGCCTGACTCTTTTCCTAGCTTCTGAAGAGACTAGATTCCATCTTGGAGGAGGCCACATGGTTATTCATCACCAGCCTTCCTGGTTGAGAGTTAATTAATCTCTGCCTTGATTAAGCAGACCTGGAGCAAAATATTTAGATTGATAAGATAGATAACTTCTCTCTCCCCCTCTCATTTCTCTTCTTTTTTGTTTCTTCTCTATTTGTAAATATTTATAAATAAATTTCTGACACAAGATATAATAAATGCTGGTGACCACATAATTTCATATAATCATCATCTAATCATTAATTTTAACCTTTACAATCCAGAGAATAGAACTTTGCCTTGGCCAAGAATTTGTTGGTATTATTGTTTACTTATTTATTTCATTTTTTTAAAAGCTTAGTCAAAAGTTGGAATTGGCAGAGATTGTGGACCCCTGGTAAAACAATGTAGCCAAGAGAGCAGGTCCAGTGATTCCAACAGAACAACATACTTATCTATGATATTCTATTCCTCAGAAAGTAGCTAGTAGATGTCAGGAAGCTTTCAGTGTTAAGAGTTGTCCTATCTCCCACATATTAGTCCCTAATACAAACATGTTTTGGTCATTCTCCCCATTGATGATATGTGTACATAAAGTTTCATTTTTTGGTGGGGGTTGGGATGGAAACTGGGGAATGGCTTTATTATAAATATGCTTATTATTCCATTCCAGGAAATGTCTTCGTTTTGTCTTCTGTAAGAGTGAAATTTGGGAGATGCCATCTTTAAGTATATATATATATATGTATTTTCTATGGACACATGGAAATTATCAAACTACATTTCCCGTGGTCCAACGGGTTTCCGTTTCCGGTTCTTTGGGCATGGGGACGCCTACGTCTCCACGCAGAGAACAGTTTAAATCTCCTGGGTTAGGAGGGAGTGGCCTCTTGGCCAGCAGACTCAGGAAGAGAGGTAACAATAATGGCTGGGGCGGCAGTTTTGAGTTCTTACAAGCACGTGGTCTAATAACTTTATCTATCAGCATGGCTTTAATTAAAATACTAATTTATATATATATATATCAGCCTTTATCATTTTTTATATTAATACTTCCAGCTGATTATTGAAAGGTAAATCA
The DNA here is from genome assembly GCF_016433145.1 of Gracilinanus agilis. NCBI lineage: Eukaryota > Metazoa > Chordata > Mammalia > Didelphimorphia > Didelphidae > Gracilinanus > Gracilinanus agilis. Next base: position 190,185,898 of record NC_058131.1, on the reverse strand, counting down.
GGAGGCAGTTGGTGAATTATAGCTTTAAGAGAAAAGACACACAGAATTCATTGAACCTCAAGTAATAATCCCAACTTGTTAGTGTGATTTAGGGGTATGGGAACAAGAAGAAGAGGTAATATTGGCACATTATTATGGTTATTTAATCTTCATAACAACACTATGTAAGAGTCCCTGATCCTCAGTTTCTGCATTTACAAAAGTAATAAAATAAAAGGACTAAAAATTTTTATACTCCCTACCTCACCTTCTATAATGTACTACTTTAAAAACTTGTCATATGGAAGAAATGCTAGCAGGTTATTCCCATTTAGTTCAAGCTCCAGAAGGTTATTCCAATGTTAAAAGCCTTCCAGTATGGATCTGGTAATATACTATATGTCTTTTAATCATGAATCTAGCTAAATTCTATTAGGCTTACTACCAGGAGTGGGTTTTTTGTCAAGAGAAGCTCATGTAAGAGCATACTAAGGTATAAAGGAACTGTTACACATATTAATTAAATTACTCCCTTTTCGGGCAGCTGGGTAGCTCAGTGGAGTGAGAGTCAGGCCTAGAGACGGGAGGTCCTAGGTTCAAACCCGGCCTCAACCACTTCCCAGCTGTGTGACCCTGGGCAAGTCACTTGACCCCCATTGCCCACCCTTACCAATCTTCCACCTATGAGACAATACACCGAAGTACAAGGGTCTAAAAAAAAAAATTACTCCCTTTTGAAATATTCAGTTGAGTTTAATAATTCTAATTCTTTAAAAAAATAGAGAAATTCTATCTTTGTTAAGATATCTTTCTTGTTTGTTTTTAATAAAAGAACAGATGAAACTCAAATAAAACACAGGCATGCGGTGAAAACATTTTCTTTAAAAATAAGCCCAATAAGGATAAAACAGCCTAAACTTATTTCATATGTAGCATGTATTGACACATTTAAAAAAAAAAAAACAAACAAAAAAATGTTTTTGTTGTTACCATGAAATTGATTAAATCCTGAATACATCAAATATGAACTATAAGAAATATACCAATAATTAAAGAAATATCTGTAATTAACAAATAGGTAAAACCTTGTACATGAATAGAATAGTTTTCTTCTAACAGTGAATTTCAAGGATAAGAGATTTAATACTAAAAAAAATCCTCTCAAATGTATGTATATATATATATACACATACATATATAATTTAAAACACTTAAATTTAGTATTATAATTTTATTATTAAAAGAAAATTTAGAAAGGAGCAGAACCAGGAGAACATTATACACAGAGATGGATACACTGTGGTAAAATCGAATGTAATGGACTTAACTACTAGCAACAATGCAATGATCCAGGACAACTATGAGGGACCTATGAGAAAGAATGCTATCCATATTCAAAGGAAGAACTGTGGGAGTGAAACACAGAAGAAAAACAACTTCCTGATCACATGGGAGGATGGGGATATAATTAGGGGATATTGACTCAAAATGAGCACCCTAGCACAAATATCAATAATATAGAAATAGGTCTTGATCAATGACACATGTAAAACCCAGTAGAATTGTGCATCAGCTATGGGAGGGAGTGGGAGGAGACAAGGGATAGAACATGAATTCTATAACCATGGAAAAATGCTCTAAATTAATTAAATAAATAAGAATTCTAAAATTAAAAATAAATGGATAAAGAATGATAGAAAAAAAAGAAGAGAATTTAAAGAAAATGTATTTTAACTCTTTTTTTTTTTTAAACCCTTACCTTCCATCTTGGAGTCAATACTATGTATTGGCTGTCACACAGCTGGGAAATGTCTGAGGTCAAATTTGAACCTAGGACCTGCGTCTCTAGGCCTGGCTCTCAATCCACTAAGCTACCCAGCTGCCCCCTTAACTCTTTTTACAGATAAAGAAATTATGGCCTAGAGTAGGGAAGGAAAAGGTAAGATAACATTTATTTTAATTTTTTTATTACTATTAAAATGAAAATTCCTCAGCAAATGATATGATTCTAAACTGGTATTAATATGTATCTTCCTAATCAAATTGACCTGAAATATCATTCAAGTTTAATTTATTAAATTAGATTTCACTATAAAATAAAAGGTTACATTTAATTTCTTTATATCATGTATCTTGACACAGTTTAAGGAATAGTGTGAGTGCTAAGCATATATACACTTGCTGGTTGATGGTTAAAATGCAAATATACATTTGCTGGTTGATAGTTACAATGAGTAGATAATATAAGGAAGTCTAGAAAAAGTAGAAAAATACTACTTGTTTGCTAGACCATAAAAGTGGAATTGAGTTCTTAGAAGTCTATTCTTGAGGAGGAATCTAGGAAGTTCCCTGACAACCTTATAAGGACTGTCAACTGATTTTTTGGGAAGCCCCAAGTTTGCCTTAGTCCCTTGAGAACTTGCTTTTAGGGGAAGTCCCAACTGACTTTGTCTTAAGACTGAACAAGGGATCACGAAGCCTTATTAAGTGTTCTGAATAGAAATGAGAGAAATGCTCAAATCCTCAATCACTTTTTTTGTCTTAGAATTTCCCACATTGTATCAGAGATCCATTCCCAAGAAGACCAGCACCTAGTAGGAACCATCCTTTTTGTATCCATTATAAGTTAAGCCACCCATTTGATGCCCTAGCCTCTAGCTATAGACCAGTGGTTCCCAAACTTTTTTGGCCTACCACCCCCTTTCCAGAAAAAATATTACTTAGCTCCCTGGAAATTAAATTTTTTTAAACTTTAATAGCAATTAATAGGAAAGATAAATACACCTATGGCTATCACTGACCCCTGGATCACTGTAGCACCCACCAGGGGGCGGTAGTGCCCACTTTGGGAAACACTACTACAGGCTCTTTCCCAAGCCTGCTTATAACCAGTCAGCATATGTTTGCTGTACTATTTCCCCCAAAAGGTTTACAAATCCCCAAGTTCTATCATTTTTGGAGAATCATCTTCAGCCATGATTCTCTCTGAGATGCTGTCCCCAGAGCTGTATATGGTATTTAGTGCTGGGCTCTGCGAGGCAGCCCAATAATAAGGATTTGTCTCTTTTCCTGATCAAAGATTTGGTTTTATGACTACTTTAGTGGTTTTGTGTTTTTCCAAGTTGACAGGATTTTAATAATTCATTACAGGAAAAAATATATCAGATTATTTTGTTAATAATTAAGTATCTTCTCTACCACTTATTATCAAAATAACTCATATGCATTGAGTATCTAATTTGTATAAGATATACTATTAAAATATCAGTAGGTATGGAGATATGGTTGAATATCCACTTATGCAGTCTTATATGAAGCCATATTCATCTCTTTCATGGTTCAAAGTTATAATAGAGTTAAGACATTTGATTATTCTTTCTAAGTGTTTGGAGATCTCCCTTATGTCATGGTTAAAATACTATGTGTTTTATTATATAGTAAACTTTGCAAAGAAATTGACTCTTCTTGTACTTGCCATTTCAAAAATGGCTTGAAATAATATCATAAAAATGATTCAAAGTTTCAATGAAAATAGCAATATAGAAATTCCTTTTACAAATATATGGTGTCTCTATCATAGAAAAAAGCTTCCCACACAAGGGTAATACAATCATTATAACTGTAGGAGTCCAGGCATATACTAATCTTGATATTATTTTAGGGGTGCTCAAAAAGCTGACTCATATTTCTTATGATTGGTTTCTGTAACCTTGAATTAAATTGAACCTTAACCTTGTCAAATTCCTAGCCCTTCCCTGAGGCTACACTCTAGGAAGACTGGTCAGTTATCTCAGTCTACTTGTTTTGCCTATAACAATCAATTAATATATGTTTCAAACAAGCTTTGATACCTTAGGTCACATGAAATCCTGATCTGGGTGTTAGCTATACCTATTGTCTTAGGATACAGCTGTTTATATCTTGTGATGATTACCTCATAATGTTAATGTAGCAGAACTCCCTTCCCCCTATACTGTTGTAACCCCAATAAAAACACCAGTATGTCCGGTAAGGGTTAAGCTCTTGACCATGAAAGTTCTTCACCATCAGAACTTCATTCCAGTTAAGCTCTATTCCACCAGAGCTAACTCACTGTCTGATTACTTCATGTCAGAACTTTCTTAGTTTTTGTGTCTTTATTCTCACCTTACCCTCTCCTTCCCTTGGACTTTTAACCCATAACCCATTTTTCTCTTAGTCCCTGAGTGTTCTACCCACTAGGAACTTTTGTGAAATCAGTGGACATCTTCAATAACCAATCAGTTAACAAACATTTATTGAGTTCCTGATATGCTCCAAATACTGTGATTATCCAGACTAGGGATATAAAGAAATGAAATAAGTCCTTTCTTTTAAGAAGCTTTATATTGGGAGGTAATAGGTAAATTTGTAGATATATCCAAAAAATATACAAAACAGATACAAGATGAGTGTGGTAGAGAGTACAAGATATCAGAAAAAGTTCACAAAGGAGGACCTGAGCTGAGTCTGGAAGGAAACTAGGAATTCTGAGAGACAGAGTTGCATTCACATCACTATATAAGACCAGTTTAATCAGACAATTTGGATCATGAAGGGGAAAAATGTATAATTTTCTGGAAAAGAAACTGGGTCATATTTGTAAGGGTTTTAAATGGTAAAGTGATTTCTCTTTAGGTCTAAAGGTAGTGAAAGTTAAAATGAAGAGAGTAGAGAGAAAGGCACATATACAAAAAACTGGATACTGAAAGGATGTTCATCAGTTGGGGAATGGGTGAACAAATTGTAGTATATGTTTGTAATGGAATACCATTGTGCTATAAGAAATAACAAGAAAGACGATCACAAAAAATCCTGGAGTTATATGAAGTGATACAAAGTGAAAGTTGCACAATTAGAAGAATGCTGTTTGCTATAACAGCAGCAATATACTCTAATCATCTATGAATGAATTATTCTCAGCAATGCGAGGATTCAGGATAACAGTGAGGGACTTGGGACAAAAAAGAAGGAACTGTTATAATCTGAATACAGATTGAAGTATACCATTCTTGACTTTGATTTCTCCAAGAATTTTTCTCTAGTGTAAGTAATGTGTCCTCCTTCACAACATGATGAATATGGAAATATGTATAATATGATAACATGTATAATTTATGTCATATAACTTGCCATCTTGAGGAGGAAGGAGAGGTGAAATGGAGAGAAAGAGCATGAATTGCAAAATGTCAGAAAGAAGTTATTAAAAAATGTATCAACATATAAAAAATAAATAAAATTCCAACTGTTGCTTTTAAGGAAAATCAAACTGTCCTAACTAATGAGCAAGCCTGATCTTATTTTGAAAACCAAACATTTATAAAGCCTAGTGAACATTCAGATGATACAGTGGAGGGAAAAGAAAAAAAAAAGAATATATCATGAGAACCAAGAAAGGATGGCATTAAAAACTCAGAGCAAAGAGTATCTATACAATGTCAAATGCTTCAGATAGGTTGAGAGTATGAGAACTGGGAAAAGTCAATTAGGTCTGGAAATGATAACTTTAAAGAAAGTACTTTCAGGAGAATGATGAGCTTGAAGAAGCCAGATTGTAGAAGGTTTAGAAGAAAGGAGAAAATATAGTTACATGCTTATACTACAGAATAAGAATAATTATACAACATTCTCCACAAAAGTCTAAGAAACATTCTTCCAAAATTACATATAAAATACAGAAGAAAGTGTACTGAATCTAAAAAAGCCCCATGTGATAAAGGAATAATTTATAGTCCCTAATTAGATGGATGGAGGTCTTTTTGTTTTTCATGGAATCACCATAATTTTTCCCAAGGTATGTGTAGCTTTCTTCTGGATTTCTTATAAAGTCACGAGGCTAACATGCCCAAGGAAAGTCCAAAATCTTTCATGTACTTCCAATTTTCCATCATCATCTTCTGGATAAGGGAGTGATTAAATTTTTTTAGATCTTCTCTAAAGTTGTTTCATCATAAAGTCTGAATCTCTAACTGAAAAGCTAGGTTCAAAACTGGTTTACTATTTTATTCATGCCCCCAAAAGAATCAATAAATCTCCTTAACCAATTCTAATATACTTCATGTCTAGCATCATTTCATTTGATGCAATGACTTTAAATCCTCCCAAACTGATCAGACTCATATTTAGATTAATGTTTTGATTCATTCAGTAGAGATGTTCTCATCTGATAAAGTATTATGATTAATATTTAATAGTATGTTACTGATTGAATGACTATATTGGTTTTTACCCTAATGCGATGAATAAATTTTAAGTTCCTACTAAGTGCCAGGCAATATTCTAGCCACTGATTATTAGAGTCAAAGCATCCCTTATCTTCAAAAAAGATAGTGGAGGAAACAATATATACACATTAAGCATATATATGTGTATGCATATATATGTGTGGGAGGGTATGCTTCTATGTGATTATACATAAGTCAGAGAAAATATAAGCTAATTCAAAGGGCAATATTGGTCTCATTTTGCAGATTTGAAAACTGAATCTCAGAAAGGAAAAATTAAATGTCATAGCCAAGATGATAGCTGTCTTCAATTGTTTAAAAGGCTGTTTCCCAGAAGAGGGATTAGACTTATTCTGCATGTTTGAGGATTTGAACTAGAAGTAATCAATCAGTCAATAAACAGGCACCAAAAAACAGTAAAAAAAATCAAAGAGGTTTATTTAGCCTTCAGGTAGGTACAAAACTGCCTATAAGTTACTCTAATGTTTTCCTAAAGTAGAATGAATTGTCTATGGAAGTTTTAGGTTCTCTCACTAAAGGACTTTGAGAAAAAGGTGAATTACTACTTGTCGCATATGGTGTAGAGAGGACTCTTATTGAGTTCTGGCTTGGATTAGAAGGAATATGAGATTCTGTGTTAAACTCCCTAGAGTGAGGCATTGGAGGAGAATTTTAATGACATTTTAAAGGAGGTTAAGATAAATAAGCCTCACATCAAAAAAACTAGAGTACAGGGGCAAAAGTGTTGGCAAGAGGGCAGACAGCCTAGACCAGGGGTCGGCAACCTTTTTGGCCGTGAGAGCCGTACAGTGCTCACAGTGCGCACTCCTGTAATAGCGCCTGAAAAAAAATTGACTTTATGGCTCCTGCAGAAAGAGCCATATCTGGCCCTCAAAAGAGCCAGATATGGCTCGAGAGCCATACATTGCCAACCCCTGGCCTAGACAGTGGAAAGGTAGATAAAATTGCCATTGGAAAAGAAGGTATTCCAACCCTTGCCCTCTCAAGTATTGGAGGAGTTCGAATGTTTTGGGGAGAAGTATGTCATGGTGATGAAAACTTAGAAATGCTCCAAGGACAACTGTTGCGGTGACCTAGACATCATGGATAGTGATTACCTGGGAAGAGAGGGTAGAGCACCAAGAGGCAATACATGGGGACAACAGTTGTTGTGGGGATATGGGGATAGTACCTCCTGGAGAAGAAAGAAGAACACCTCAATGGAGAAATTGTAGTTCCCCCTTCCCCCATCTTGGAATGCAAACCCCATAGCTCTACACCAATTATAGCACTGATATAAATGCTTTGTTTAGAAATGTTGATCAATCAAAAAGAATTTATAAAGCATCTCAATATGTTAGGCATCATGCTAGACCAATAAATTAAAGGCATTAAAAATTCTATAGGTGATTCTAAACAATGCCATCCTTTCACTGGTGAATTCAGTAACATTCATTTTACTATATTTCCAGCTATTGCAATCAAAATGAGAGGCATAGAAATCATCATCCTTGACAGCTAGAAAATAAGAGATGAAGAGGTTTGAATCAGAAAATAACAACTAGAGAAAAAAAAGAAATGTGTCAAATTAGTAACACATACTACCAAAGAAAAATCGCAGAAACAAGGACCTTGAGTTAAATTTTAAATCTGTTTCTTTTCAATGAGATATGTGTTAATTTTCCTCTTCTAATAAATTGCCTTACTGCTAATAAAACTAAACTACAAATGCCTGTGATGGAGAAGCAAACGTCCATATTTCTCTGTGGAAATTATAGATGAATTCTTTTAATAACACAATTTCACATTGGTAGTAGAAGAGAATCAAAAAAGTCAAGACCACCTTGAAAGTAGTAGCTAAGAGCATCCATCAGCCATAATGCCACTACATGAATGAGTACATCTGTTAAGTCCTAGTATGAAATGAACGTCATAATTTATCATCTACAGATGTTAGAAAAATGTGTCAAAAGGGGGAGAAATTCTTTATATGTATGCCATGTAAATAATATCCAAGGCCTCATTTTTCACAATTGTTAATGGAATTTTATTCAAATAAATTGATGCAAACTTGCATACAAATGCTGTCAATAAGAAGTGGAATTTAACTAGAATGTGAAATTGTCCAGTGGTTTATGTCTGGTTCTGAATGCTTATCATCAGCTGGAATCTAGTCTTTTAGAAACATCTTTGCATTTACATCCTCAAAAACTGTTTATCTCAATTCAAAAGATCACTTATTAAAGCTTATCTATGTATTTGCTTATTTGCAACTGCTTATTAAGGGAGATGCATATCAACATTAAGCATTTTTAGTGCTTGAAAACATGTCCTAAAATAAACTTCACTCTCATTGCAAAGTCTTATTTCTTCATTTTACAGGTTTTACCTGCATAATCAAACGTCAAAGAAAATTTGTGAATTTGACCTTTTGTCATCCCATTTATCAGACTATTAGCTCAGTTTCACATTCATTTTTAAAAGGTTAGAGCTTCCTTTGCAATGCCTACACTCCCAATTAAAATGAATAATACACAGGCATCAGCACTGGAGTTACTGCTCTTTACTAATACAGATTTTTAAGAGTTCTTTGGGAAGAGAAAGAGAAAAGTTATGCAAATTAATACATGGAGTTATCTGTATTTTTATGTATTAATAAGAATATATGTATAGATTTCACAATAAAACTAAATTAATTTTCAAGGATGCTCTAAAGTCATTAAGCTAACTACCTTAAGTGGGATTTTTATTTTAAGACACTTACATTTTCTCACCAAGATATAAAGCAATATGTTTTCCTTGTATTTTCTGATGAAATTTCATTGAAGTGATTTTCCACTAGTTCTAAAAATAGTTAACATCGTGTTCCACTTTGCATTTATAGCATAATACAATTTTCTCATAGGACTAATGACAATACGTCAAGTCTTAAAGGGCAGATAGTAGGTCTTACTTTTGTATTCCAGGTGAAAGCCAGCTGCTGCCACACTAATATCTGATTGAAAATGCAAATAGAGTTGATTGGAGGTACTATTCAACAATGCTGGCACAGTAGTACCTGCAAGAGACAAAGTAGTTTAACCTTAATCATAATTTATGCAACTTTTAAACATTATTTTTTTTACATATGAAACATTTTAACAAGTATGTTGATTTCTCCAAATCAATTTAATTCATTTCCTAAATACCAATTATTTATCAACTTACTGTATGCAGAAAGAACACTGTCTTGATGGAGAATTACCTTTTCTAGTAGAAGAGACAAGGGAAAGACTCCCAATAACTAAAACAAAGTTCTAATACAGTGAATGGAGAGGGAAAGATACAAAGAAAGAGTAGGATGTAGATCTGAGAAAAAATTGATTCTTTATATTTGGGGGGAAAAAAGGAAAATTTTGTGGTTAAAGTAGCCTCTCAACTTGAAATTAAAGAATGATAAGAATGAGGGTTCTATAATCAAGGAATAAAATACAAAAGGACCCAGAGTCAATATGGTGTAGTGGATAGGAAAATAAACTTTGAATGAGGAAGACTTGGGTTCAAATATTCCATGAGCTACTTATTGTATAAACCTAGGTAAATTACTTAAATGCTCTGGGGCTCAGTTTCCTTATCTGTTAAAGGAAGTGGTAGAGTGATTTAAAAGTCCTTCTAGTTTTAAATCTCTGATAGGAGTATTCTTTTAGTCGGAATATAGACTATAGAAATGTGTAGAATATAATGTGCTAAAGCTAAAAAAAATATTCTGATAAATTGTGGAAGGCCTTAAATACCAGCATCAGGGATCGTTTTTAATTACATCATTATTACCAGGAACTGTAAAAGAATCTTCAGATATTTGTGTCTAATAGAGTGTCAATTTTCATTATTTTCTACAGTTCAATATCAGTTACACAAGTGATTCCTACGTATGATTACAACAAAGTTATCTCTTTAGTCCTCTACCAAATGTTTCCTAATGTGCCATGAGATAGAGGACACATGCTAAACACCCAGAATTATATATAAACCACATGAGCACTTATCATTTAGATGATTTATTCCCTATTTTGATTTCTTTTTACATTTTGAAAGTCTGCCTTATTCCATTTGGTCGATTTGACAAGACCATCATGAGGAAGAACATTTCAAGACAACATAGAAGTCTGGCTGGGGATAGTCATTCAAGGAAGATGTTGATCTAATGCATTATTCATGGGACACAGCTTTTGACTGGTAACCTCTTTTCTATTCCCACTGTGACTAACACTGAATGATGTTCCCACAGAGGTCTCTGAATGACTTCAACCAATACTGTGTGAAAAAAGGAAAGTATAGATTCATTTATATTGAATACTTTCTCTTCACTTGAAATGCCCTAGCTTGTGTTATACCAACTGAAGAATCAGTAAGAGACACAGAGGAGCTAAGGTCATATTTGAAAAAAGAAATTAGAATACTGGAGGAGAGTTTTGAAACATGAAAATAACAAAAAGGAATATTCTCAGAATATCAGTCTTGAATTATAAAGTTCCATAAAATGTACTCTTTAAAAGGGATAAGCAAATTAAATGATTTTGTCTTTGTTATAATACACAAATGAAGAAATCTTTATTAACACATTGTGTCTTATAGTGTTATTAAAGTGATCCTTTAACTTTAATAAGGAAGCAGAATTCAATTAATTGATAGAGATGAGTTATTCTTTGGAGGAAAATGACAATGAAGGGCCCAGAATTTTAGGGTACCTACTTAAAAAACCCCACAGTGTCAAGACAAAAATGAAAATACTTATGGAATAATAAAATCTCTTTAACACTTCAATAAAGTAGCACTTTTTCTACTGTTATAAATCTCAAACTCTAAACAACTTAGTGATGGATCTTAATGAATTATGGACTTAAAAAGTAATCTTTTGGTAACCAACTTTAATGAGGAGGCTTTCAGCCCTTAGTTAGGCTGAGTATCATAGGGACTATAACTAAAGTTCTTCTAGTCTGATATATTCTGTCCAAGCTTGTGAAATGATGACAGCATTGTCTACAAGAACCCAGAATCAGCTTCACAAGGCATCAAAGCAGAACTTTATTGCAATAACTATTTCTTATGTACCTTAAGCAAGGTAATTTATACCTTTTGCTAAATTACCAAAATTTATATGTAAACATACGCATCAAAAAGATTCACATCTCTCAGTTCAGTAGAAAGGCACTTCTCCTAAGAATCAGTACTAGTATTAGAAAAGTTTAACTATATTAAAAGCAATGTTTCCAATAGATTTCTACCTTAACTAAGTGGTTTTGGGTCAAGGATACTGAACTGGTTGGCTGTTATACTTTTTCCTCAAAGAGGACCAAAATGGTATTACTTTTTTTTTTTTTAAACCCATAACTTCTGTGTATTGGTTCCTTGGTGGAAGAGTGGGAAGGGTGGGCAATGGGGGTCAAGTGACTTGCCCAGGGTCACACAGCTGGGAAGTGTCTGAGGCCAGATTTGAATCTAGGATCTCCTGTCTCTAGGCCTAACTCTCAAACCACTGAGCTACCCAGCTGCCCCCCCAAAATAGTATTACTATGTCAGGCTCAATGTACAGTGGGTCTAACTGTGCCTATTCAGAACAAAAAAAGCTCAGAAGATTGAGTACAAATAGGCCATAAGGATATTTGGAATGTAGTTGTCTAAGTTTTAAATTTCACATTTCTCATATTTCTTTTAAGCTACTATAATTTTGCTTTGTTCTTAGAGCCCAAAGCCACCTTATATACATATATACACTCCATGTGGGATGTCCTGAGCCAGTATCTCCCATGACCTCTATGTGAGTACTTTCCTTGTATGATGTAAAGTTGAAAAGACCTTGTACCCCTTTTAAACTACATTACCCAGACTCCCTTTCAACATACCCATAATTCCTTAAGCCTTTCCCTATTGGTTGTGGATTTCTTGGTCTGTTTTTGATATGGTTGTTGTGGGCTTGGGGCTGGGCTTTTTTGGAGAGGAGGCAGCATGGTAAGGGTGAGTTGGGACTCTTTCCCTGCGCTTTAAGTAAAATCCTTATAAATATCATACTTTGGAGGCATTGAATATTAATTTTAAAACTTACAATGAGTTCTCTGTAAAATTATCTTTTAGTCAAATATATTATTTGACATTCAAATGATGTGGCCACTCATTCTATCTCTACAACATGTCTCACATTTATCCTTTTCTCTCCATCTGCAACATAACTACTATATTTTGGACCTTTACTATTTACACTAAGTTTGAAATATTCTCCCAAGTAGAAGGCATTGTCTTCCCTCTCTTTATTATCAACCACATAACCACTAAATTAATATTCTTAAAGCAAAGATGTGCTCATGTTACTCTCCTCTTCAAGAAAATCCAGCAGTTCTTTCTAGATCTCATCCTGAGTGAATTTAATAAAATTGTACTGCTTTATTCTATTTGAAAACCCTTTTTTTTTTTTCATTATTATTAGCCCTATCCTGTGACTAGGAATTATGTGAATATCTGACTTGGTATTCTGGCATATGGAAGGGGTCTGGTGGAAATCTTGGTGAACAGATGGCATGGCAAAAAGTCAGGACTTGGACACTGAGAGTGAGGTTAAGTCTGCTCAATCAGAGTCCCAGGAAGAGTGGCAAAAACCAGCTTTATAAGAGAAGGGACATAGGGAACTCTCACTCTCTTGCTAGACACTTGTCACTCTCCCTTCTTTGAAGCATTTAGCTCTTTGCAGACACTTGGTTTGGCACTCAGAGGCTTGTGGATAAGGCAGCATGTGTAAAGTGTCTAGTAATTAGGGCAGCCAGGTGACCATGTGATCTTTCTTTCTCTAACCTTTACTAATAAATAATTATAAATTAATATACAGTCTCCAGACTGTATGATTAATTTTAATCATAACAATCCTTAGTATCCTATACAAATTTTTCTGTTTGACACTTAAAATCATTCACCATCTGGCTCCAGGATTATTCTCAATTGTTGCTGATGAGTTGTTTCAGTCTTATCTAACTCTTGGTGACCCCTATTTAGAGTTTTTTGGCAAACGTACTGGAGTGGTTTGCCATGTCCTTCTTCAGCTCATTTTGAAGATGAGAAACTGAGGCTAACAGGGTTAGGTGATTTGCCTAGCATTGCACACATTAGTAAGTGTCAGAGGCTAGATTTGAACTCAGAAGATGATTCTCCCTGATTCTAAATCTAGTGCACTAGCCACTTGCTACACCCAGCTGTTCCTTATTCCCTATTACTCTGCATCAAACACTATATTTCAGCTATACTAGCCTGCTTGCTATTGGCTATAAAAATCATTATCTTTACTATTTCTGTGCCTTTTTACTGGCTGTTCTGTCTTTTAGATACTCTAGCTCTTCTTCAAAGCTTAGCTTAGCTATCTTTATTTCTCCAGATAGTAGTGTTACTTCCGGAAATTACTTTGTTATCTATTTGTATTTCATTTTCTGTGTATATGTATATAGTATTGGCTCCTTCAGATTATTAACTCCTTGAGCGTAGGTACTATTTTGTTTTTCTCTTGGTATTTCCAGATCTAACAGTGTCTGGTATATAGAGAAGATTTAGATGTATAAAGTGAATGAATGGCTCTTGAGACCTTAGAATTATTCTGACTGCCAAAAATCAATTAGCTGAATGATAATGGGAAAAATCACTTGAGATTTTTCTCCCTCAGTTGCCTTGTCTCTCAGATAAGTGAGTTAGATTGGATGACCTGTAAAGTATGCTTATAATTTTATAAATAATTCAATTTCTATTTTTAAAAACTTGATACATGAACATATATCACATATATACAAATATGTGTATATATAATATACACACACATATATATCCATATATAATCCCCACAGGGCAAAAAAAAAAACAACATAGACAAATACTTCCAACATATTGAAAAAATTAATAAAATTTGTCATAAAACAATACATGTTTTTAAATTGCTTCAGGTAAAATAATACTATTCATGATAATTGATAACAGCATGTTACAGTTTTTGAAGATTCACAAATAACTTCTAGAAAATAGACACAGAAAGTATAGGGGTACATTTTCTTTGGCAGATTCTTATATTTGTTGATTTAGGAGTAATAAAATGTTATCCACATCCCCCCTATCATTATAATTCTACATACAAATGAATGCAGTTATGTATTTGATACTTAACTGTTTTTAATATAAAGCATTTTGATAACACCAACTAATAAATCATCACAATGAGACAAGCAAGCAAGGCTATGGCACATTTCTGTCCTGAGGGATTGAGTACCTCTATTATGGTGCTGGCACTGCAAATAGAAGGGAAGCAATAGATAGGAGGTAAAATTATGAAGGCAGAATGATGAATGGCAAGGAAAAGGGTAAAGGGAGAAGCTGTACTATTGACTCTCTCCATCATGCCACAGAAACTTCCCTACCCTGAAAGTTCATTTCCCCTCTAGACTTTTCCCATTGGAAGTACCGTCTTATTGTCCCTTCCTCTGACTGGATGGTTCCTCCCAGGCTTTTATTTATTTTTGAGACTAAGTTTCCCTAGCCTCCCCATGCTAGAAGTACAGTAGCTATTCACAGGCCTGATCCTGTATTATTGGAAATTTTGGGGTCCTTGAACTACATTTCCCATGAGCCTACTGGCTTCCTGTTGTTACACAATGACGTAGACAGAGGGATAAAACTGAGGGGCTGGCATTTCACTTTCTCTTTGCTCTCTATCCACCATGGTGGTGGCAGGCAACAGGCATGCTTTTTAAACTGACTAAGCTAGCATGGCACGTGGCTTTATTTTCTACTGGCTACTAATAAATCTTACAAAACCATAATATTTTTAAAGTTATCCTTTAATATTAATTTTATTTTTTACAATCCCACCACTGATTCAACATGGGAACTTTAACCTGCTCCATTTCTGATATGGGTCTATTTACCCCTCCTATGGCAGATTGTTGACCCTCCTCTCCAAAGGAGGTGCCAAATATATTATAGCCACCTAATTGACTTTGACCTACTGACCTTAATCTCCCTTGTAGCACAGATAATAGATGTGGTCCCACCACATCTATCTCAACACCCTTCCCTTATAAATGAGGATCCTGAGACCTATTGAACTGAAATAAAACCCAAAATCATCACATAAGGTCAACAGTTTATCACAGAGTGGAAAATACAACCACTATGTTTTTGTATAGTTAACTTAAATCAGTTAACTTCATTCTTGCTATATCTGAGGCTTTAGTCTCATTTCTTTTTTAAACCCTTAACTTCTGTGTATTGGCTCCTTGGTGGAAGAGTGGTAAGGGTGGGCAATGGGGGTCAAGTGACTTGCCCAGAGTCACACAGCTGGGAAGTGGCTGAAGCCGGATTTGAACCTAAGACCTCCCATCTCTAGGTATATAAAATGTGAAGTGAAATTGCCATTTAAAAACTATTGGCTAGGACTAATGTGTAAATGTGTTGGAACAAAATAGCTACTACTTACAATAATACATGTTTTCTTTTTGTTTTTTTTTCTTGAATATTATTTCTGTTTGTGTGTGTGCACATGTATGAATGCATGTTTCTATTTTTCAGAACTGAAAAGAAGGAAATATTTTTCTTGGCTTTTACCTAAAGGTTCTGCTTTTTTCCACCAAAAAATGAATCTAATGTTCTGATATTCTTTTGTTTATACATGTGTAAGCTTTCTTTGTCTATCAGTCAAATGTTCTAGAATCTACATGGATCATCAATATCTGTTGATACAAACTCAAATGGCAACTTGGCAACTTTTTTTTTAAAACTTTAATGAATTTAGATGGGGTGAGACGCAAAGCTTACTTGTAAAGTATAAGGAGAGATGGCACCCATACCCCATGTTGGAGATTCCATGTAGGAGGCTCAGGACCAAGAGATATGTTTTTTGTTTTTGTTTTTGTTTTGTTTTATTTTAATAACCCTTACCTTCCATCTTAGAGTCAATACTGTGTATTGGCTCCAAGGCAGAAGAGTGGTAAGGGTAGGCAATGGGGGTAAAGTGACTTGCCCAGGGTCACACAGCTGGGAGGTAGCTGAGGTCCGGTTTGAACCTAGGACCTCCCATCTCTAGGCCTGGCTCTCAATACACTGAGCTACCCAGCTGTCCCCACAACTTGGCAATTTTCACAATTTTTGTTGCAAAGAGGAAGCACTACTTGGGGAAGATGGTCAAATGGTAACTGAGGAAGTTGCTATCATTTGTCATTTCACTCCCTTACATTTTCTTTACCTGCTGAATATGTGCTTGTGTCTATGTAAGATTAGTCTGTTTCATGCTTTATTGCAAAACAGAAAGGGGGAAAAAACCCTACCTATTTTGGAGTTTAGGTAGTATAATTTATAACATCAATTAAGCACAAAATTGAATATCCCTACAAAACATGTATATTTGGGGGTATAGGAATGTAAATGATAAAATAATTAATGTAAATAATGTAGTAAATAATGTAGAAAATAATGAAATTGTAAATATGAGCAATGGAAATGTAGACACCAATGGAAAGTAGAGTGAGTCACAAAAATCCTAGCAAAATGATAGTACTGGAGGACCAGAGGAAAATAAGGATGTAAGAGTAAATAGTGAGATGGAAGGTGATGGACAAGAACTAGGGCTGGGGTTTCCTGATCCTGATGTGCTAGCTCCTATTATTCAAACACATTCTCCACCAAGCAGCACAGAACCTCATGTTACTCTAAAAGTGGGGGAACAGATTTATGATTGCCTTGTGGACCCAGGAGCTTCTAAATCTGTTCTGCAAACATCCCCAGAAGATTGTAAGACTATGGGATCTATGGAGGTAATAGGAGTAACTGGGAGACCACAAAGGGTAAAGAAGTTGCAACCCAAAATGGTATCATTGAGTCCTTAATCTGTAGAACCCTCTTTCTTGCTAATGCCCAATTCATCTATGAATTTACTTGGGATAAATCATTTATGTAAATTAAGAACAACTATTCAATGTACATCAACAGGGGATATATCACTAGAACTTCCTGAAAGAACTCTGGATCTTTTCTTATAGTTATTCTTAGATACAGTTGAGGCAGAAGGAGAAAGAGGTAGAGTTTATTCTATACATGATGATATACCAGAACAGGTATGGGCTTCTCATTCTACAGATGTTGGTCTATTAAAATCTGTAACTCCAGTTAAAATAAAGACCAAAGGAGGTCCTCCGCCTTGCATAGCACAATATCCCGTAAGCAAAGAGACAGTAGCTGGTATCATTCCTATCATAGAGTCATTACTGAAATAAGGAATTATAGTCCTGTGTTTCAGAGTTCAATACACCTATACTCCCAATAAAGAAACCAAAATTCGATGAAAACAGAAGACCTTGTTACAGATTTTTCCAAGTTTTAAGGGGATTTTGATGTAAATTAAACAATAATTTCTCAAGTAAACATGTAATATTAACTTCATATTGAATATACACTAATAAAATTCATTAATATGCATGCAAATAATGGATTATATTCATGTAGTTAAGAAACTGAAAGTAACATAGAAAAAAAGAATTAAGTGAAATTTTTAAAGAGATTTTACATGGCTTTTGGGGTGTAATATAGATACTTTTTCATTTGTTTAGAAATATTCAAATGGGGTCTATGGATACAAACTGTTAGTTTTATTACCTGAAAAACTTCCAAGTCTTGGTGCTGTCATATCTGCACCATCATAGATTTCAAGGGAATCCCAGTTTTGTTCTGTAGCAAAGCTGATTACTTGAATCTGGAACATAATAATATTAGGTTAACTTTTTTTTTTCATTTAAAGACCAATGTTAACTAAATAAATGCTCTCAACAAAATAAAGAGGGATACTGTATATAACACCAAAGGAATTAATCAAGGATGAAAAATGAACTGTATTAATAGAAAACTGTAGAAATACATGAAGATGAAGATACAGATATAAAGCATTAAACAGTAACAATCAAAGATAGATATATACAAGGTAAAGTATAGATATTAACTAGACATACAAATATTAAATAATACTAGAGAATCAATAATGGACAAGATTCTATTGTACATGAAAATGCACATATAGAGGTTCATATGTAGATGGAGATAAAATGAACTAGAAATTCATATTATAAAATTATACATTGAATAATGTCAAATAAAGCAAGTAAATATGGACATATGCTATAGATACAGATCGGATAATATTTATTATGAATTAAAATGACAAAATTATAATAGTAAATTAACAGTAAAGTAGCCAAAATTAAATTGTGCCAAATATCAAGAGATGCAGATATTTAGATAAATGTAGAGATATAAGATATATAGATAAATTAAAGATTGGAAACAATCAACAAAAATAATAGTAGACAAATTATTTTCTATAAATTTATATTAAAAGGATATCAATAAATACTTCCAAGTCCTGAGACTTAGCATTTGAAATTTTGCAGGACAAGGACTTGCCTGAATTCCTGATCCCTCTGTGACTATGATTTTCCATATACAGTTCAAGTTGTTGCCGTATGGTTCAGGATAACCAGGGGAGAGAATAGTGCCTCTCCTTTGTGTGAAATTGCCACTGCAGGGAACTAGAAAGCATTATTACATTTAAGCACATAGTTTGTGAACATGAAGTAGCATGTGTTGTATTTCTGAGTGTTCTGAAACTTTGATTCATTTCTAAGAGGGTTCTAAGAGGGAACACATAGTGACCATCCACTTTTAAAAGGTTTTATACAACATAGAAATTCAACCATATTTTCTTAGTTCTAATAATCAGCTGAAGACATTTACTCAATTATTTATTTTTATCGTGCTGGTAAAAAATTATTTTCTAAAGACTAGGAGAGTTTTTAAAGAACAGTTGTGTCACTGAAAAGAATGCTGTTTAGAATAATTAATCCACCAAGGCTTAAATACTTGGTATCTTATTTGATATTAATGGAATTTATGAACAAGACCAGAGAGAAAATATTCTTATAATGTACAAATGAATTCAAAGGACTAAATATGATTCTGCCGGAGGCTCTTACATAAAATGAAGCAAATAAACTACAACTTACTATACCATTGTTATTTGCTCGGGATTAGCATATGACTTTTCAATAATTCATCAGCACAAATTTATTAAAGAGATACTTCACAAGAGATCTAGCCAATCAACATTATAATACTTTCCCCAAAAAACAGAATTATCTACTATATTTATAGCTTTAGAGTTAGTCACATAGTTAATAAATATTCAAGGGGGTGGGGAAACGTATCATACTTGTTCATCTAATGGGTTATTATAAGAAACACCATATTTCCTACCCTCCAGCTGGTACTCAATTATTTCTGACATGAAAAATTGCCCTTTTAAATTGGACATGACCATTATTAATTGATGGTGGATGAATATATAGATAAGGGAAAAACTATTTTCTGAAACTGTTATCCAATTCTGATTTAGGGCTAATGTGCACTATTAAACCCAGCCAATAATTGCTTACCTACACAGCTTGGTATTGTGTCATTCCACTGAGCTAAAGCATTAGGCACTGATTGGCACCGGATTGCTTTGGAGCCTTGAAGTAGATATCCAGGGTTGCATTCAAATCGAACAATTGAACCCGCTGAAAATTCAGAGCCAATTCTCCTTCCATATCTGGGCTCTGGGACAGAGCTGCATTGTGTATCACTTGTACGTGGAACAGCTAAAGATTGGTGATTTTTTTTCCCAAAGAAGGAAAAATAATATTAATTCTATGTCATAAAATAATAATTAATTTAAAATTAATTTAAAATAACTTGAATATTTCATATGCATATCAAACACCAATTTTTCAAAAGATTTTCCCATTTATTATCTCATTTTAACCTCAATAATCCTGTGATGTATATCTATAAAATATAATTTATAATAATCTCTAGCTTATAACATTTGTTACATATAATACAGAGAATTTTAAGTCCTTGCCCAACATCACTTGGCTAGTAGCAGATCCATTTGAACACTCTGAAAACTCGAGTCTGTGATTCAAATGCATTATCTTTTTACTTGAAATATGTGTGTGTGTGTGTGTGTATGTATGTATGTGGTTGTGGGAGAATCCATATATGTCTTTTAGAGACACAAAAATAAGGAGCATCTTGAAATGTTGGATTGAAAGCTTGTTTCACAGTTAGAATGTCTTGAATTCAAGTTTATCCATAACAAACAAATCATGGAACTTCTCAATACTTTCAAGCAACTTTTACCATATAAGTTTTAGAGAAGCTACTGATTTGTACTGGTAAAGGAACTTCTTCCTGAGGAGTTCCCTAAATAAATGAAATCATAACCCAGATCAAATAGTAATAAATATATACATACTCACATGTATATATGCATTCACATATCATATACAAATATATGCATATGCATATAATATGCATTGAAAATTTTTTCTTGTAGAATTCAGCTAACTGTTAGAAATCTTTCCATTTCTCTCACCTGCTATTAATGCCAATATTTATTTAGTTTTACAATGAAGGAAAGGTAGTGTAATGTAAAGATTTAGAATAAAAAAAATCTGGGTTTAATTGTTTTATGTTCTACCAATTTTGTGGTCTTGGGCAATCCGCTTCCTCTCTGGATGTCAGTAAAAGGATCACAATAATCTCTAAATTCCATTCCAGCTCTAACATACTAAAATCTCTAGCACTGTATTTTCATTTTTCTCTTGCATCTCTTTATTCACAACATATGCACCTTTTTGAAAAAAAAAAAAGGCTCACAATACCCATTTTTTCTTTCAGAATTATTTCTTTTTCTATGCTATGGAACATTGTCTTGTCTTAAAAATGAATGATGAACAATGCCATAGCTTAGATTGTGAAACACAGTTAAGAAAGCAATTCATTTAGAGTAGTTGTAGAGAAATTATTTTGATTGATCTAAGTTCCATTCAGGATTTAAAATTATATCCAATAAAATGCTAAAATGAATAAAGTTGAGTAACAACAGACTTAAAGCTCTGATATTCCATAATCTCAGCAGTGAAAGAATTTAAAACACCATTTAAGTCCTACATCTCCTTTTAAAAATAATTAAAATGGGAAGTAAAATGCTAGATGTCTATAATATTGCACTAATAGGCACTATAATGGATATTACTTTAAAATACCATTGATCTTTTTCAAATTTCTTGGACCATATTTTGTGAATGCAACATGGGAGAGAATGATTTGCCAATTTTTACACAATAAACAAGGCTTGAGAAGGTTTTACATGATGAAGAAATATCCCCCTGGTATTTTTCTATTTAGGTTTAAATATTCAATAAAAGAAGATTGTTTTTGTAAGCAGCTTTATGTTTGTGCAAGAGGCAGTAAAATCTTCACTAAATATTTTGGTTCATGCATAAAGTACAACAGGTTGCAAGGAGAGGGAGGTAAGATAACAAGATGGTACAGGTGGGCCCATGTGCTAGTAAAGTTTTCTTATGGCTTGTTTCTTTCTTTTTATGGTACAAATTGGTTTATTAAAGCAATTCAACAGAACCCATGCTTGAATAAAATTGGAGAGATCTGGACATTTGAGAAAGATTGGAAAATATAGAAAAGAAAACAATTTGAAATTTCTTAGAAAGTGGAGCAGGAGTTAAGCATGCCAACAGTGGGATGAAGCCATGAGTTGGATGCTGCATTTCCAGCATAGGTGAGATAGGAAAATATGATATATAATTAAATTAAAAGTAAAATGCAATAAGATAAAAATAGGGCAAGAGAGACATGGAATCTAGACATAAAGATATCGATGTAATTTGTGTAATGTCCTTGGGGGAGGGGAGATAAAATGATGTTTTCTTTTTTTCTTCAGTCATTCTCCATACTTCTTGATGTTGAGTTAGACATTTCCAGCATGACAGAAATTCTATTTACTAGAGTAATTATTCTGCATCTTTTAGTAAATGTTTCACACTGCTGTGAAACAAAATTGAAATCAACTCAGTGGAAAAGTGAAAAGGAATAAGGTCAACCTGGAATAGAGGGTGATAAATAAAATGATTGACTTTTCAGGCCAAATTAGTGTGTTCAGACAAAGACCAGATGATGATCTCTGTGGGGGTTATAATGCTGGGAAGCAGGCAATCCTGAAACTGTATGCATACTTTTAATAAGAAGAGAAGGAGGAAAATGTAGTAAACTTATTAATAATCATACCAAAAGCAGACTGAAATTAGGAAAAGAATATACTTGCCCCATGTATCCCTCTTAAAACTAAATGTAGTAAAAAATGGAAATCTACACACTAGCATGCAAACAAATTCAGTTGATGATTCATTTCATAATCCAAAGCTAGAATATCCCATTTTCCAAAATCAATCTTTTTCAGCTACTAAAAATTATTTTTTAAAAAATTATTCTGTCTACATCTAACAAATGAATTCAAATCAAACTCCCAGGAATACAAACTAAACTTTTATATCACCTCTTCATTAGTGGGAGAAAAAATATAATGCATTTCATACCTTCTTTATATAAAGTTAAGTTAATCTGCAAGCAAAAAATTAACTACTAAAGTTGAATATATTGTTTTTAATAACTAAAAAAATGATTCCTGGGAAAAATCAATAGTAAGATGTATTTGCATGTCAATGAACAAGAAGAAAATAAAAAAGAAAATTAAAGGATGAGTCCTGTCTGCATAAATATATAGAAAAGTTTATGCTTTGCATTTTCTACTCATTTCTGGGAATTCTTCTAAGACTTTTGTTGAGTTCAGTCCTCAGATTATGGATTTAGAGGCCATCTGGTCCAAGTTCCTCATCTTACAAATATGGAACATAGACCCAAAGACATTGAGAGACTTGTTTAGGATTAAATTACTAGAAAGTATTTAAGGTTAGATACAAACCAAGATTTTCCAGATTCTGATTTGTGTTCCACTATATCATGTTGCCTTAAAATTATCCGCATAAAACAATTATGAGTGTGGGACTTGTTTTTTGGGAGATCTTTTATTTCTTCCAATGGAGTCAAGGAAAACTGTTTACAAATCATCATCAATAAAAGACATTTGGGACTACCTTATTACACATATGAAGAAATAGAGCCCCACATAAGTCAATTTATCAAAGATTATAACTAATGGCTGAACTCAAGTTAGAGCTCAGTTTTCTACTATTACAGGTCACTTTCTTTCCCACATTTTTGAAATTCAGGTACTTCATTTGGGAAGTTAGAATGAAAAAATGAAAAAGTTAAAATTTATACCATTTTAAGCAATGAAGTAAGCATGTATTCAGTGCCCACTGCATTCATTAGGATACTAGGAAGACTATATCTTTTAGGAGTCCATAATCTAAGAGATAGTGGGAGAAAGAAATACTTCACTAACTCCAGAAATGTTGTGTCCCATCCTGAACCCTGAAGATCCATGAAGGAGAACATCAATGCTTAGCAATTATGGTATGTAATTGGCAATAAATGTAATGATCATTTATTATATAGTATTTGAAGCTGACATAGATTTAAATGATTAGAATAGTACAACTTATTAGTATATCATCAAAAAATAACAAAAACATCAAACCTATTTACCAAACCTAGCAGTAACACCATTCAGTTGGAGGGCACAGATACAAAGTATATCAGCGATGAACTGACAAATGGCAAATTTTCACTCCTAAGAATATATAAGTTAGAGTTATTTGATAGAATGATAAATAAAGACTAAAAAAAAAGAAATTTGAGTACAAGGCTAATTAATGTTCAAATGTAATAATTTCTACATGAAACTTTTCTTAACTGGCAGGCCAGGCAGGACCATTGGACTTCTTACTTCTTGATCTATACCCAAGAGACAAAGTGCATAAAGAAAAACTTTCAGCAAAGTAGTGGGAACGAGCCTACTTGGGAAGGCTGCTTCAAACAATTGCTGACTTCTCTGACTGCCATCAAATTAAGAAAAAAATGATTCCTGGATTCATCATTTTCTTGTAGAACCTGTTCCATTTATTGATACTGAGTAACCCTATCTTTTTTATTTTTGACCTGTAGCTGTGCTCCCATTTTAAAGTTATGCTACTGTAAAGAGCTGTCTGTACTTGTTGCCTATAACTCTTCATATCCTACTCCTTTTTTTCCTTTAAATTTTCTTTTATTTTTACCCAATTACATGTAAAAACATTTTTTAACATTAAAAAAGAATTTTAGGTCTTGAATGCTTTCCCTTCCTACCTTACATCTTGCTGAGATGACAAACCATCTCATATAGATTTTACCTAAAAAGCATTTTTCTTTATTAATCCTTCTGTAGAAGGAAATTCAAGAAATAAGAAATTAAGATATATAATGAAAAAAAGTCTGCTTTAGCCAGAATTCAGACTTCATCACTTCTTTCTCTGGAAGCAGATGGCCATTTTATTTGAATATGGTATTGTTTTGGAATATTATATTGCTAAGAATAGCTGTTATTCATAATTATTCATAGTATTTCTGTCACTGAGTGCCATATTCTCCTAGCTTTGCTTATTTCAATATGTTTCAGTTCAGGTAAGTCTTTCCAGATTTTTTGAGTTCCTCCTGCTCATCATTTCTCATAACACAATAGCATTTCATTACAATCTTATATTATAATTTATTCAGCCTTTCTCCAGTTGATGGATATCCTCCCACATTCAAATTCTTTGCCCCCACAAAAAGAGCTGGTTAAAAAAAAGTTTTTTTACATATAAATTCTTCCCCTTTCTATTTTTTTATCTCTTTGGGATACAAACCTAGTAAGGATATTGCTGGGTTTATACTATTTTATAACCTCTTGGGCATAGGTCCAAATTCCTCTCCAAAATGGTTGAATCACAATTTCCCCAACACTGCATTGGTGTCTCAATTTTCCCACATCCCCTCCAAGCTTTATCATTTTCCTTTTCTGTCATAATAGCCAATCTGATAGGTGTAGGGTATCAGAGTTTTTTAAATTTGCATATTTCTAGTTAATGGTGATTTAGAGCACTTCTGTGGCATAACTATACTTAGCTTTAATTACTTTGATAAATGCCTGTCCATAGAGTTTGACCTTTTATCAAATGAGAAATGGCGTATTATTATATACTGACTCATTTTTCTATGTATTTGAGAAATGAGGCCTTTAATACACTTTTTTGATTTTTTTGAACTATTTTGATTACTAAATATTACTCTCCATCCTCTTTTTCCCCTATTTTGTTTCTGACCACCACATCCCCCAATTTGCTCTCTTTTCTATCAGCCACCCTACCTTTTCTTATCCTCTTTCTCTCCTTCCTCCCCATAGGGTAAGACAGATTTTTATAACCAAATGATTGTGTAGGTTCTTTCCTCATTAAGCCAATTCTAATGAGAGTAAAGTTCTTATGTCCCATTCCCCAGATTCACCATCTACTTAAGATTGGAATAGACATTAGACTAGGGAATCAATTCCTTTTTAATATTTCTGTCCCTTTTTTTTCTTTGTAACAGTAGCTTTCTGTAGTAATAGTAGATATGGGATAATTGCAGTATTATTTCACCAAGCCTATGTACTTGTAGGATATAAACTATTTCCACTGGAAAGTAGAAAAGTATCATGAACTTATTACCATAAAGTCAGCAAGCTCTAGAAGCCATATTGAACTGATTTAAAATACAGTGGTCTGTTCACATTGCTGAATGTGTTCACATCCTCTGTACCTTAAAGCAGACATACTTCTCTTGTAATGAAGTGATGAGGAAGGATTTGAAGCCTCTAAGTCCACTTCTTCAGTGGCTATTTATCAATCAGAGATGTTTTGGGATGACCCAGGGAGAGACTGACTGATGAGCTCACAAGGAGTATATATAAACTCATTAGAAACGAGGTTGCTCTCTTTTGCCCTTTTGGACTGTGAATGTTTTTGACTGGTCAATTAATAAATTATTATAAAATTAAAGAATATTATCTCTCAAAAATTTCAATCATTACAAGTATAATATAATGTAATGTAATGTATAAATTTTCCCTAGAATTGAAATTAATCAATACCACTATTGCCTATTGTAGGATGACTACTAATTCATCAGTTTCCAAATATCTTCAGAGAACAAAATAAAAATTTTGAGAAGAAAAGTAGACAGGAGAATGATGATAGTTACAAGCTTATATGAACAGTGAAGAAGTCAATATACCCAACTAGGAAAACTGGCTAGAGAAGAATGCTATGCTGTCTTAGAAGAAATCATGGGGCCACTACATAGCATGTTAAACCTTAGCACTGGATCTCTGTCCTCTGAATTCTTGAGAAACCTTTGTCTACTTTGGAAATGAAGGGAGCTTTCATAATGCTAAAGAAGGGGAAAACCTTACAATATCTTCCAATAGTGCCATGGCCACCACAACATTAAACAATTCATAAAATGATCAACGATATTAGAATTAAGGAGAATTTACATTCTATCTTAGGAAAATGAGTCTCATAAAGGTAAAGTGATCTGCTCATGATCACACAGTTAATAGTACCCAGTAGAGGCCCAAATTAAAAAAAAATAGTACTTAAAGACTGAGATTAAAGATATCATGACAACCTGGCTCATTTTGGAGCCTACCAGACAATCATTTATTGACAAAATGCTTGATAGATATATTAACACTGTAATTAAGGTCATTACTAAATATTCTTTGTTACTAACAATAAAATATCTCTGTGATATTTATAGAAAATTAAGACTTTATACAACTTAAATCACTGGTCCTTTTTTTCCTGTTCTCCACAAAATAAGTGGAAACAATATATAACTGAACTGTCAGCCCGTTAACAAGGGTTAGTTATTCTATAACTGGGGTATTAAAAAAGTTCTTGTGCAATTTCAAACTTTAATGATTTATGAAAGGAATGAACTCTAAGTGGTATATGAAAGCACTATTCATAAGAATTTTACACAATACAGTTCAAATAATTGCTAGGCTTCAATATAACTCCTATCTTTCATGAAAAAAAATGTTCAATTTGACTTTTCATATGTATTGAAAACTTTCTCCAGTTGCTCTTGAGTGATTTCTTAAATTGCATTTGTGATCAGGGACCTATTCCTCCAAAGAATATAATTTTGATGAAAAGACATCAGTTTTAACATGGCCCCTGGGGCAACAGATCAGGAAAATGAAGTACACAGGGCCTTTATAAAGTACTTGGTCTAATA
This sequence comes from Gracilinanus agilis, assembly GCF_016433145.1. Lineage (NCBI taxonomy): Eukaryota > Metazoa > Chordata > Mammalia > Didelphimorphia > Didelphidae > Gracilinanus > Gracilinanus agilis. Next base: position 190,158,530 of record NC_058131.1, on the reverse strand, counting down.
CATACATACACACACACACACACACACACACACACACACACACACACACACACAGTGTCTATATACATCTCTATGTGTGTACATAAATGTATGTGTATATAGATAGATTTACATTCAAATTGCTGGTTCAATGCTCGAGCTTAAGAAAGACATTCAGAATTCTATGTTTCTCTCTGTTCTAGACATTTTCTCTATTACTTTCTAAGGTCGCCTATTGGCTTCACACGTTTGAATAGTAAAGTGGGTGCAAAATCTAGATTCCTAGTCTACTTAAGGGATTTCTAGCTGCTTTGTGATTTGCCATTCTATTCTTTATATTTGCAAGAAAGGGGAAATGGCATCACCTCTCCTGATCCTTTTTTTTTACTTTCTTACATAATTCTTTATATTTTGCCATAATTAGGTAGCCCAGACCAATTAAATAACTAATTTTAACTCAGTGAGGCACTACCATGCGTCAAACAATTGTTACTTTAACCCACTTCAGAGGCTTCTTAAAATTTTCCTTAGTCAATCAATCATTCACTGTCTGTTTCTTTATTACTGTCTAGAATACCCCATAACTGAACAGTGAGGAATTTTTAAAAGGAAATCTTTTCTGGGGAATTATTTTGCATTAGATCCAAACCCAAAGCATTAGAATAGAATTCATCTATAAGCAATGTGACAGACTTCAATTACAGCTTTTTTTTTTTATTGTCACCTTGTTTGTTTTCTAGACCAAGGCTTGGTCAAGGAGGGAAATATAGGCAGCAATCTATTCCCTTCCCCTCCATGGGAAGGTGAAGAAACATGAAAAATAGTTTTTAAAAAATTTACATCTCAAAACAAAACTACTGTAACAATCTACTTAACCACCCTTCCCCTGCCACCTTACCCCAGATAGGGGAGGGAGAAAAGAAGGGGAGTGGCCCAGGTACTCTGCACAAGGGAGGGAGTAAGTGCTTCTGTTAAGCTGCCAGGAGCGAGGCTTGGTGGAGAGGGAGAAGTGACCAGCTCCAGTGGAGTCCCTCTGCCTTTCTAGTAACTAATTCTGGTGGGTGACGGCATGTATTCCCACAGAGAGGTCTCTGTGTGATATGTTTCTCCAATTTCCTTCAATGTCTGAATTGGTTAGTGGTGGTGCAAGCATCATTTGGAGCTAAGGATCCACAAGGTGTGAAAGAAAAGATCAACATCATGCTAAATGGGAATATCTTACATACCCCATCAATGAGAACAACATCTCTTCTAGCAGTTAGATGTGTTCCCCCTTTACCACATTTGCTCTCTAAATGGGAGTCCATTTTCCTCTGAATTCTATATTTACTCATGAGAGAACAATGACATAGACTTTAGGGAAAATGTTTTATATCAAGTTTTCTTATTGTAGCATTTTAGAAAGCATCTCGTTCTAATAGCGGCTTAAGGCTGGTAATAAATAATTCTCCACTGATAATCTTTCTAGAATATTGGTGAGAGTAAATGAAAGGCTTTAAAGAATTATCCCCTCACTCTTCAAGACTATCTTCTAAGACTGAGAGGGAAATGTTGCCAAGCTCTATGGAGCTCATGTGTGAGAGTGGCTGGGGATTGGGGTTCTCAGATCTTCTGTAGTAAGCATTATAAACACAGTAAGATCTTTCTTATTCTAAAGCAAACTAATGACATTTCCCCTGAATCTTCTTCCCCTACAAGTTATTGTCCTGAATCCTACCTTTTACAGCTAATGTTTTAAAATGTAATCTAAACTTGTTTCCTAAGCTTCCTTACAATCATTTCCTTCCTCAGCCTCATGTGATATGTTTTCTGTCCAATTAGAATATTATCCTTGATTCTGTAGATTCTGTCCATGAAGGTAAAGACTGATTTTTCTTTAACTGTTCTTTGTGTCTTCATCAGGTAGAGTAGTCTGGTACCTAAAAGGCATTTGATAAATTCCTTTTTTTTTTTTAAAACCCTTACCTTCTGTCTTAGAATCATTGGTTCCAGGGCAGAAGAGTGGTAAGGGGTAGTTGATGGGGTTTAAGTGATTTGCCCAGGGTCACACAGCTGGTAAGAGTCTGAGGTCACATTTGAACCCAGGATCTCTCATCTTTAGGCTTGGTTCTCAATCCACTGAGAAATCCAACTGCACCCAATAAATGTATTTTGAATAATTGCCTGAACCCTACCATTCTCTCCACAGTCATCTCTTAAATTGCTAAATACAACATCCCTTCCTTCTAGTCCATTTCATCTCCCCTTTTTCTCTATTCTTACAGCTACTACCCAAGTTCAGACCCTCACTATCAGTATTCTAAGTGGTCTCTGTACCTGAAAGGTTTCATTCCATCCTCCACACAGCTACCAGGGTGATTTTTTTTTTAAAGTATAGGTTTGACCATGTCATCTCCCCTACGTGATAGACTCCTGTTTCTCCCTATTTGATGATGGAATATGAAGATGAAGTATGAAGGATGAAATATGAAGATATTGAGTTGACATTTAAGGTTGATCACAATCTAGTCTCTTTCTACCTTTCCAAGATTGTCAACTTTACTCTCCTCCATTCACCTCTAAGATATATCTTCTAGTCTAGGGAAATCAGTCAGATGATTGGTCCTCCTTCAGACCAGTTCATCTCCTATCTCAGGACCTTTACCCAGGCTATTCCAACACCCACATAGTTTGAATGCACTCCTTCTTCCCCTTTGCCTCATGGCATTTAAAATTTGGGAGGCTTTTCAGTTTGTTAGGCACTTGAGTTTTCCTAGTAATAGTTACTTCTATTCTGAATTTATCATGTATGTGCCAATTTGTGTGTGTGTGTGTGTGTGTGTGTGTGTGTGTGTGTGTTCTGTGTCCATCATTATGTAAGCTCATTGAGGACAGGGGCTATTTGCATGTTTTGTTTTTATTTTCTCAGAGTTTAACACTTTGGTTGTCATGAATAAATCCTTAATAGATGCTTGATAATAAATAAATCTTTACATTTTCTCACACTTATCTAAATATTTCACAAAGAATAGGTGATTAATAAATATTTGCCAAGAAAATGTACTTTTAATGAGTCTTGAACTTGGAAATATATGAAAAAGGACTCTGTGTCCAAACTAGCTGTGAAAAAAGCCCAAAACAAGAGAGAAAGGAATAGAACAAAGGGAGGAAAGGAGGAAAATATGTGAGAGGGAAATAACTTTACTCCTTATCCTTAACTCAGAGATTCACTGGCTTGAACATAATATAAAATTTTCTATGTTATTTGATTTCTCAAGCCACAGGAGAATAGAAGCAACTGCTTCTATTCATAGAAGAAAGTAGGGGGAGGCTATTTGTGTCAGATAGTTTGACAGAAGAAATTGTGATTGTTGATATCCAGAAAAATAAAAGAAAAAATTAACTAAAAAAATAAAAATAAATTCTCCATAAAATAATATTTCATGTTTATAATAATAATTTTTAATTAACAAGAAAAGTTAGGCCCCCAAAAATCAGAACATATTTTAGAATGAGTTACATAAAAATTAAGTCTATGGTAAAGGGGGAAAAAAGTTGACTGAAGAAGTAATCTTAAATTATCTGGAAAACATCCTTTATATCCTGATATCAGGTATATGAAGCTTTATTGTAGCCATGAAATTGAAATTAGAATCCATCCTGATATATATTTCAAATTAAAACAAATAATCTTAAAGTCAATATTCTAATTTCCCTAAGCATATTTGATTTTCATGAATGAAAGTATGCCTCTCCCTGTATTTGTATATTAATTGCAAATTTATAATCAAAACCCGTTGGTATCTTGAATTCCATAGATATTTAACAAAAGCTTTCCCTACTACAGTTTATACACATACTGCCATATGTAATTTGGCTTGGGCATTGCACCCCCAAAACCAGGGGTCAGCAACGTATGGCTCTTTTGAGGGCCAGACATGGCTCTTTCTGCAGGAGCCATAAAGTCAATTTTTTTCAGGTGCTGTTACAGGAGCGGCACTGTGAGCACTGTACGGCTCTCACGAAATTACATTTTAAAAAATGTGGCGTTTATGGCTCTCAAGGCCAAAAAGGTTGCCGACCCCTGGACTAAACCATAGAAGTGTTTTAGGCAAACTATAAGCAGTGAAATTCCTTCACTACCTTATATTCTCTTGACTCCTAACCCAAAACATCTCATAACTCAGATAAGACCCTGAGAGGATTATCCTACACCTCCTAGTTATCAAGTTGTATCTCAGACATCCATCTGTCCTCTAAACTATGAGGGTCACCCCGCCTATGTCTTCAGGCAAACCTCCCCTGCCCATGCTTTAGTGCATACCATTCTAGAGTCATGTTTTCACCATGGCACAGTCTTGTCTTCATGTTGTAAAGAGTATAAAAACCCCAGAATTGATGTTATCTGGAGACAGTTTTCTATCTATGCTGTTCCACCTAGGAGGCAGACTTCCACCTGTGTTGTCCTCCGGACCAGATTCAACATTACCTTCTAAATTAATAACTTTCTCTTTTTATTTTTAAGCTAAGTTTCAGAGTCTTGGCATCCTTACAAAAGGTACCCTTCCCAAGTCCCAGGGGTTCATCTCAAGCCCCCCCCACACACACACACACAATATAATGATAACATAATATTTTGGAATCATAACTTTTAGAGCTAGAAGGGACTTAAGAAACCATTCAGTCCAATATTCTAATTTTATAATGACTAAATTAAGAGAGAAGAGATAAAAAACTTTGGCTGAACATATCCTGCTAGCCAGTGCCAGACTTGAGATGTGTACCAAATTCCAGTCCAGTGAACTCTCCAGTAGACTACACTTCCTCCTAGTTCACAAGGAATAGATTAAAGTAAAATATTTTTTGCTAAATTTACCTTGGTAAACAAAATGGAATCCCCTGGCAGATGCACCACTTTTTGCACTGAACCTCAAAAGAATTTGATTGGATGTGGCCAAAGGCAGTGTTTCCCCTGCAAATAAGAAGAGGGGTGAAAAATAAATAAACAAACAAATAAATATATATATTTATATATACATATATGACATGTGTATCATAGGATTCATTAAACACACCAACCTATAGTATATAATACAATTTCTGGGATAATGCTTCAGAAAATAATTAGTTATGTTTGCAATCTCACTTTATTATATTGCCAACCTTTTTATAATTTCTTCCCTTGGCCTTATCACTGAAATGCATTTTTGTAAGCCAAGTTTAAAACATTTTGTCCCCTTTGGAATTAAAACATTTTGCTGTTTGTGAAAGAATGTATCCTTATGAAATATAGCCACTTTGAATGCATTTTTTCTATCATATTTTTTTTTTCTATTAGTTGAGAACATATCTTCTACAAATTGCTTTCTTCAAGGAATCATTCAGGGCTTGATTCACCTAAAGAGAATCAATTTAAAACTTTTGTTGGGAGTTGTTTTTGCCACTGACAATCTTTACTAGAATCCACAATATTCCAAGAGAATTAAGAGCATTAGAGAAAGTATTTTATAACTGACTCACCCCAAACCCTACCTTCTAAAAATCTAAATTTTAGATGAACACAGTGGGGGAGCTGTAAAGAAGAAGAAAAAGAGAATCAAGTATTTAAAAATAAGAGTAAATTTTTATCATTCCTTTCCCTTCTTGCTCAATTTAGTTATGTCTCTGATGAGATCCACACTACCTACCCTTTCTCATGATCTTTGCAAACACATTTGTAAAATGTACTTATCCCAAGTAAATGAAAATTTATGCAATTATGGAATGTAAATCGTATTTTGAAGAGATATGCACACATTTCATCAGCACCGTAGCACTGTGCTTAGGTAACTAGAAATCCATAGAAAAACCATACATATATTACACACATATATAAAATACACCTTTATTCCTTTCAAATTTCAGTAAAGATATGACCTTTTCTGTGAAATTTTTACAGACTCTCTCAAATACTAGAGCCTTTCTTGCTCTCCCAAAAATATCACCTTGTTTTTACATGGTAAATACTATTATGTGTACATACCCCTCCCCCATTAATTTACAAACTCTGTGAACTTGAAATCTGGAGACCCCAAGTTTGTCCCCTTGAGAATTTGTTCCTTTGAGAATTCTCCGTGAGGGAGGTTTCTAATTTAGCCATTTCAGATTGAATAATAGACCTTAAGGTCTTAATGGCCCTAGTTGGGTGGAACTAGTAGACCCAAATCAAATGTCAAGTACCCTTTTGTCCTGGCTGGACCCTTTCCTTTGTATCCATTGTAAACCATCTGACTCTCCCAGATAATCCTCTCTAGCCTCCCCTTTCCTTGTAGCCATGGTAATGTCAATCAATCATACTTCCCTGTCCTTAGTTCCCCAAAAGGTATATAAGTCCCCCAAGTTCTATTTTTCTTCCTGGCATCATCTAGCACCATGCAGGCTCCCAGGGATATGTTCCCAGAGTCCCCAGGAGTGGGCCCTGTGAAGTTTATGGCACTGGGCTCTATGTAGGGGCCAATTATTGGACCTATCCCTCTCCTGATTAAAGATTTGATTTTTCTGACTACTTTTAAGTAGTTCTGTGTTTTTATCAAGTTTACAACCTATGAAGGTAGATTATCTTTGCCTTTGGGTTCCTAATATCTATCACAGTTATTGGTACATAGAAGGTATGCAATAAATGCTGGTTGACTAAAAGATTATTATGAAGGGGGATTCCCAAACAGATTGATTTCAAATAGATGGAGTAAAATATTTGATATGTTTTAAAAAAAAAAAAAAAGGAAGTTGAAGTCAAGCAATTATTTTATACCTTCTTCTGCATTTTCTTGAAGTCATAGTATTTCCCCTCCACCTTCTAGAATTTTCATTCCCTATTAAGTTCCCCCTAAGTGTCTTTGTGAGCTTCTTTACCTGAATGAAAACCAGAAAGTGAGCTGAGAAGTCTGGCTTGTGGATGAGCTCCATCAAATAATTCTGCCAAGTCATTCAGGGCTGTCTGAAAATAGGCAAACTGCCCAAAAACAACTGCAAAATAATAAGGAAAAAATAAGAAAATCTCCATTCAAAAACAAATAAGCATTAAATATTAGGTGATTGTGAAATTAGGTTTTGGCAAATTATAGATTTCTTATTGTATCTTTAGTTTAACAAATCTCATACAAGCAAAAGAGTTTTAAATTATTTTATGCCTTTAAAGACAAATGTAAAAATGTTCCTCAGATGTTTACAAATTAATCAATTTGATTTTACTTTTTCCTCTGTGACCCGAGAAGTGTACATGCTATGACAATATCTGATAATGTCATCAATCTTCTTATAGATATGCAATTAGAAAAGAATTTATAATTTTTTGTCAATTTGGGTGTTCATTCCTTCACTAAAATCTTACTCCAATAGCTTCTATCTCAAAAACAACGTCAATAGGAAGCAAACTATTTCCACCAAACTAGAAGATTTGAGAATAGAGATGTTAATGAACTCTATCCTGTGTCTGTCAGCTAATGACTACAACTCAAGAAGATTATCTTTTAAGGCACAAAACATTTATATCGGCTAAATCACAGATCTTGAAGTACTGAAATATAGTTGTTGCATCTGGATCAGGTGAGAATATCTTGAAACCTATGTTGCTTACTTGAACAATTTTAGAAGCATTCTAAGATTCTACCTTCAGATTAGGTGTGGGGATAAATAGCAAAGGTCATATATTAGTGGGCCTCTGAGGACATAAGTCCCATCCTCTGATTTTACAAGTGAGAAATCACAGAAAATTAATTTTTCAATAATATTTAACTGGCTGAGTTTCCCAAGGTCTCTTAAACAGTATGAATTGAAGAGAAATAGAATTTAAACTCAAGTCAACTGATTGTAGAACCAGAGTTAGGTTTAACCACACATATTCAATTGTTTTTTATATAAAACTTATTTAGTAGGAATGTTAAATTTATGTTCTAATTAATAATAGGGACTTCCAAAATCATTTGAGTTAATCCAACAAACTTCACAGGGCAAAAATGTAGCAATGCTCAAAATTTCTTTGCTACTATGAAGTAATGATGAAAAATCATTTCTGAAACCCTAGTAAATTTATGTCAACAATAAATATGCATATTACATTATATAGCCTGGCATTAAAGTATAAATAGCAGAAAATTAATTCCATGATTGTTCTTGATCATGAGAGTTTATGAATTGCATATCTAGATAATATATAACTATGTTATTATGCATTTTAAAAATAAAACCAATGGCTTTTTATCTCATTTTGAGGGAAATAATTAGTATTTAAACTAGCCTAGGTGTTTATTTTTCATACCAATAAGTTAAATTTCAATTTTGAAGAAAAATAATTTACTTGGATCTAAATAATTCCTTATAACCTGAAATAATATGGTATTTGTTTATTTATAATTGTATAAGAAATATAAGTATGTTTATTTAAGGAACAAATTAAATAGAAAAATAATTTTACAATTTAAAGTATCTATGTTGGAAGAAGCAGTGTAATTTTAAGTCATAGAAAATGATTTTCCCTATTCCTAAGAATTTGAAGGGCAAGAGAGCAAATAACAAAAGGAAGTAGGCAATAAAACTATCCCTAGAACTGAATTTGGAATGCAGGAATGGAGGAAGAGAATAGATTTCAAAATAAAACAAAGCAAAAAGGAAAGAAAACCAAACCATGGCATTATGGGAAAGAATTGGCAAGCTTTGGTTTTTGTGTCATGAGAGGATCATAAGTGCTTTTAGCCAATCAAGCACATATTAAGTGCCTATGATATGCCAGCCACTGTGCTAAGCTCTTGGCACTGTGCTGTGTCCTCTAAAATTGACATCTTGGAGCAAAGCCCCATACTTCATGCCCTAGTTATAGCTCCAAAGCTAAATTTCCTGAACAAAAATTGACAGATTAAAGATGTTTTCAAAACTGAAAGACAAACATTACAGTTAAATATTACACATTTTCTTTTAATATTTTTGTATCCTTCAAGTATATATAAGATTTTTTATGTAAAAAGACCTGAAGCTTAGTTGACTGCAATTAGTATTTATAAAAAAAAAAAAAATTACCCTGTCTGGCAAAGAATATAACTATGCATTCCAATAAAAAAAGTATTTTTTTCTTTTACAAATTATATTTTTAGGCTATTTTATGAGATGGAAACGTTTTGGAGATTATATCTTATTCAGGAATAAATATGAAATCATGAGAAAATCAGTGCTAGATATATTCTGAGTAGGGCCACGAAGAACAGAAATAAGCATCACCTTGTCCACTGAAGAAATTCATGTTTCAGAAGGGAACCTGATACAGAATATTTAGCAAGCCTTCAAAAAAATAAATCTATGTTCTGTTCTCAGCTCCTTTATCATAATTCTATATTAATATTTTGTAACCCAACATCTTCTCTATTTACAAACAAACAGGATAAACGCTACAACTCAACTCAGTATCTTAAGGTAAACCTACTGTCTTAAAGAATGTCATAAAATAATTATGATAAAACAATAATAATATAATAAAACCCCAATTGTCAAAACTACTTTTCTTTTATTTATCTGATTGGCTCTAGTGAAACATTTCATGAATTCACTCAAACTATGATTCCTCTTAAGCATATTGTAGACACACAATAAATGCTTTTTAAATCGAACTAAAAATCAAAGTATTAGACATTTATCTCTGACTAATGCCTAGTTTTCTCATTTTTAGAACTATGTAGTAACATTTTAATTTTTAATTTGCTCTTTATTCTTTTTTTAAACCTTTACCTTTCATCTTAGAATCAATACTGCTCATTGGTTTTAAGGCAGAAGAACAGTAAGGACTAGGAAATAGGGATAAAGTGACTTGCCTGGGATCACATAGCTAGGAAGTATCTGAGGTCAGATTTGAACCTAGGACCTCCCATCTATAGGCCTGGCTCTCAGACCACTAACCCACCCAGCTGACCACTGAATTTGTTCTTTAAATGGACTTAACATAAATGCCATCTTGATAAAGGTTACATTTTGATAATAATTATAACTAGCATTTATAAAGTGCTTTAAAGTTTGCAAAACAATTGTAAAATCATTTCATTTTATCATTACAATAACCCTATAAAATAGATACTATTATTAGACCTTTTTGCAGATGAGAAAACTGAAGCAGACAGAAGTTAAGTGACTTGCCCTAGAGTAACAAAGTTATTAATTGTCTGAAGGCATATTTGAACTCAGGTCTTTCTGATTCCCAGTCTATTATTCTATAAATTACACTAATTAAATGCCATGTGATTACCTTTGTAAATACAAGTCTTTCAAGGAAAAAAAAAAGAATGGATTCATGTCCAGGGATTTAATGATAAAAACAGGTGGAATTAATGTATCTGATCCGACTCCTTAGTTTACAGAATAGAACACAGTTCCTGGTTCCCTTTTCATGAATTTTCTCCCTGAGGTACAGTATATAGACAAATGAGCAACTCATAACTGTAAGAAGTATCTGATAAATAAAGGTGATAGTATAAAATCAGGACACTTAGTAGATGACTAAGACTATATCATGTATGAAAAACTAAGGCTATGAGAGCCCTTCTGATTTAAGATGTGCTACTTTAGGTGAATAATGTTTTAGGTATCATTTAGATTTTAAAAGCATTGTAAGTAGTAAAATAATAAATATTCCCCATGAGATTATTTATCTTACAGGATTTAGCCATTTATTTTTAGAAAGCAATTTACTTGCTGTAAGCTTTAAAATATCTTCAATGCTTTAGCTTTATGGATATATTTATGTTCTCATCTCTTATTGATTTTATTTCCATATGTATGATAACTATAATGCTTGGAATATTCAAAAACGAATCATTAGGGGCAGCTGGGTAGCTCAGTGGATTGAGAGCCAGGCCTAGAGATGGGAGGTCCTAGGTTCAAATCTGGCCTCAGACACTTCCCAGCTGTGTGACCTTGGGCAAGTCACTTGACCCCCATTGCCTACCCTTACCACTCTTCCACCAAAAAACTAATACACAGAAGTTAAGGGTTTAAAAATATAAAAAAATTTAAAAAAAAAAACAAAAACGAATCATTATTAGTTATGTCTAAAATGTTCAGGAAGAAAACAGCCTGTGAAGAGCTAAAAAGCTATTGGCATGCAGAATTCAGCAAAAGACTCCATCCTGTGTTAAAATGTCCTATTCATTAGGAAGGCAAGGAAAGCCCAGCAGAGTAATTAAGCACAAAACAGAGAAGCCCCATGCCAAAAGCCAGCTTTCTTTTGGTCATTGTTCCTGATTTATAGGTATGAGTCATGGGATTAGGGAAAGGTAGTGATTCAGAAATTAAGAATTTAGTGGAATTTTCACTCTAATTTTGGACACAAAATTAGCCTTTAAAAAATGTTGAAAGATTATTTTTTAAACTAGGATACAAGGAACAGAAAAATCCTGTGTAGGGAATGCAGAATAACAAGATCTCACATCATGAAATGAGTAACATACATCTCCGACTGAAACTATATAAACCAAAGCAAGAGACCACCTGTACCTACCTTTAATTAGGTAAGGTAACCAAAGCAAACTAAAGGAGAAAACCCTGACTGAGGATAATTTGCAACCCAAGTTTGCTTTTCAACATGAACATCATAGGCTATATAAGAAATCACAAAGTTATACTTCATCCAGGATTTGCTAGTGTATCAGAAAAATCAGTTTTTAAAAGCAAAAAAATTACAAAATTACAAAAACAAGGACAATTTTTAAAAATCCAGTATAGTTATATAATTGGTTTTCCTAAGAAATAGATTCACAAAATTAAATGCCATTTGAAACAAGAGAAAAAAAGTACAGCACTGGAAAAAAATACCATGTACCTATGTAAATTGTTAAACTATATTAGGAACTAGTGCTCACTATAGACTCTCCCTTCTCTGAAGTCCTATTGCATTTATTATAACACACTACTGACACTTATAGTATTATATCAGATTTATTTTAAATATCTTTTTGCATATTACCTATCACCTTAAATAGAATGTAAAGTCCTTGAGAACAGGAAATTTATCACAGTTACTACTTTAGAACTATTTTATTCTTTCACAATCATGCAATTCCTGGAGTAGAAGAGAAAGGTTACTGTGAATCAAGAAAGGATGAAATTAGTTTTTAGATAACTGTATTTCTCTAAAATTTTGGAGAGCTGTCTCTGACTCTTTCAGTCTGTCTCTCTAATTGTCAGCCTACTCTTTCCCTGCCTGCCTGTCTCTACATCTGTCTGTCTTTCTGTCTATCTCTGTCTCTGCCTCCCACTCTGTTTCTCTCAATGGTTAATAAACAGAATGAATGGATGGCACCCATCGTATAAACTAATAGGCCATCATTATCTAATGATAGCGTTACATTTCGTGGCGTGGCGTTGTGTGTGGGTGGCCAGTTGAGTTGCCATGGGAGGGTCCAGCTCTGCAATTTCAGTTACTGTAAACTAGAGAACTCTCCATGAGAAACTTCATTGTATCAGGGCAGAGAGGCATCAGTTTGTCAGCTCAGAGAGTTTATTGCTTCACTAAGGATTAAGTGAAGTGCGCCCAGGACACAGACAGAATTAGCAGAGACAGACATTGTGCCCAGGCCTTCTGGGTTCCAGAGCTGCCTGTTACAGCACAGCTCTCCAGCGTAGTGTCCATTAATTTAATTACCTTTCCCTGTCACTTTGGACCTCCCTTTCCTATTTGTTTCTACCCAATCAACTCTCAGATGTGAATAGCCTTTGCAGATACTAGAAATATTACCATTAGCTCTACTTTTACTGCTTTTATTTTGTGTATGACAAACAATAAAAACTATGTTTGTATGTTCAGGGGGGGAAATTGCATATGAGATCAAATGAAATAATATAGGTAAAGTACTTCATGGAAGAAGTTAAGTAGTTCCATAGATAGATCTCTGGACTTGAAGTCAAGAATTTCTAAACTGGAATCTGCCCTCCAACACCAGATAGATACATGACCCTGGGCGAGTCATTTAACTTTTGATTGCCTCAGTTTCCTTATATGTAAAATGGAGATAATAATAGCACCCACCTTCTGGAGTTGTTATGTAGACATAATATGACAATATTTATAAAGCACTCAGAATCATAACTGGCTCATGTTATCTCTCAAATGAGATATATGTAAAGTGCTTTACAAAACTTAAAGTGATATGCAAAGCATGGCTACTATTGTTGTTGACTAGCTATCTTTTTCCTCAAATCTCCTTTCCTGAACAGATGAGTATGGACATAAAGAGGAGGAAGAACAACTCATGGAAGTCATCAAGGAAAACAACTCACAATAGATAATCTATTTTTATTTTTCTCAATGGGTAGCGCTTTCTATTTCTGAGTGGAAACATATTGAACTAAGATTAACGATCTCTCCCATAATATTAGCCATACTCCTACATACCCTTACTATCTATTCTAAACCAATATATACAGACAGTATCCTCCCGAGGAAAGTTAGAGACATGAAAATAGATTGTCTCAGAAACATAGAGGTGACGATTCATTTTTATTTTCACATTTGTCTTCTATGAACTATAGTGAATACAATCCAAGTTCCTCTGGGAGAAGTGTTTGTTAAAGAGTTGAGGTATTTGTTTGTATAAAGTAGGCAACATAACACAAAAAGAACGATGACTGTGAATTTAAAAAGCATGTAATAAGAAATTCTTACCAAATTCCTTTGGAACAGTTATTGAATAGTGGCACATCTGACCAGCTGTATAATTGTGTGGGTAATTTGGTGACAAAACAACTCCTTCTGATCCAGTGTACTGTCCTCCACAGGGAGCTGAAAGTAGAATCAATCAAAACATCATACGTTTCTAGTTTTCTCTAATCCTAAAATATAGCATCTCAATTTCCCCTCAAAGGTCTAAGCTACAAATAATATATTGACAAGAGGAAAATCTCAGGAAAATCAAAAATATTCCGTTATCATTTTATGTAGTCATGAAGATAAATCAACATTAATTTTTAAAAATTAAATAAAATATTGACAAATAGGCTTCAACAATATATTAGAAATATCATAAACTATCCAAGTGGTTGGCTTTATAACAGGAATGAAAGATTGGTTTGAAATAAAAAAAATTATAAATATAATAAGTCAAATAAAGTAAAATAGTCATATTAAAATAATGAAAAATATATAATTATGTCAACAAATACTGAAAAATTTTAAACATCTAATTTTGTTCATTTTTCAAATATATTATGGTACATAAGGAGAAATCAAGCTTTCTTTAATAAAATAAATAACATCTATCTAAAAGCAGGCATGAGCATTCTATATGATGCAAAAAAAAAAAAAAATTAGAGACCTTCCCAAGACAATCAGAGGTAAATCAAGCATATTATTATTACCACTAATATTTAACATAATCCATAAAATACTAGACATAGCAATAAGACAGGAAAGAAATTGAGGAAATAATCATAGGCACAGAGAAAACAAAATAATTGATTTTTTGTAGATTATATGATGATTTACTTGGAAAATCCTAAAAAGACAATGGCAATTTTAATTGGAATAATTTTATGACTTCAGAAAAATTGCTGGTATATAATAAATCCTCATAAATTATCAGAATTCATGCATGCTGACAATGGCACTGAACAAGAAGAACTAGAAATAGAAATACGATTCAAAATAGATGGTACAAAAAATTTAGGAATTTATTAAATTACAAACCTAGAAACTATTTAAATTTAAATATAAAACATTGCAGAAACAAAGGTAGACTATAAAAGTAGTATTGTAGACTTTATAATTGCTCATAGGTAGTTTAAGAAAAAATGATTATGATACCCAAATTAACTTATTTAGTATCATATCACACTACAAAAGAAATACTTCAAAGAACTAGAAAAATAATAAAATTCATGTGGAGAGGGGAATGGTCAGGAATGCCAAGAGTTAAAAAGAAACAAAAAAATAGGAAAGAAGAGAGGAAATTGTATCAGTACCAGATCTTAAATTATGCCATAAAACTAGTCGTTAAGATTATTTCATAGTGGCTATAACATGGGGAGGTAAATTAATGAAACAGATTAAATACACAACAAAAAAAGGAAATGAACACAATAATATAATATTTGATAAGGCCAAAATTTCCAGTGAAAAGACTCCCTATTTGAAAAAAATTACTGAGAAAACTGCAGAGCAGTTTGGCAGAAACAAAATATAGTCCAACATATCAATCCATATACTAAGTGGATAAATGATTTATAAACAAGAAGAGACAGGCATTATATAAATAAACAAATAAACATATAAACAAGTTAATAAAATAGAGAAGTAAAGAATTTACCTTTTAGATCAATGGGTAAGGGAAAGGTTCATGGCTAATCAGATAATAGAGGGTATCACAGAAGCTAAAATGGGCAATTTTGATTATATTAAATTTAAAGGTGTTTGCATAAACAACTCTAATGCAGTTAAAATGAGAAGGGAAACAGGTAATGTAGGGCAATCTTTATAGTTTCTCTTATAAAAATTCCAAATTTAAGATATAAGAAATGGATTCAAATTTGTAAGCCTACATGCCATTTCGCAAAAAATAAATGATCATTGGATATTGAAGAAACCCAAACAAGGTAAAAATGATTACTCCCCCTTTTTAGAATGTTATTGGATTTCAGAGGAGGGCAAAGTAATTATACACATACATACTTTTGTTGACTATAAAAGAATTTGGCTCCTTGAGGAACAAGAACCAAGACATACATTTTTAATTTTCTCTCAAATATGGTCTGTATTCAATAATGATCTGTAACAGGAGTCAGTGATTCCCAAAGTGGGCGCCACTGCCCCCTAGTGGGTGCTGCAGCGATCCAGGGGAGTGGTGATGGCCACAGGTGCATTTGGGGGTGGTGAACAACTGTAAGGGGTGGTGATAGTATGTGACATGGGGTGCTAAGTAATATTTTTTCTGGAAAGGAGGTGGTAGGCCAAAAATGTTTGGGAACCACTGGAGTGGATCAAATAGATCAAAATTATGACACATTAAAATTAATTTAAATATATGACCATTCTAAGTAATCATATCTACATTTTCATCTTTCACTTAGAATACTTTAGTAGAATATAACTATCTTAGCTTCTAAAAATAATTTTAAAGTTCATTCTCTCTCTCTCTCTCTCTTAAATGAAGGAATACTTCATTTAAGCACACAGCATGACAGCAAAAATATTAAACTCCAAGTCAACTACTTGATATTAGTCACAGCATATATACATGTTAATTGACACTTTTTAAATATACCATTCCTTATCTTAAATGATACAAAAAGTTTTAAGATACTTCCTATAATGACTTTTCTGGCATTTTTCAAATGCTCAGAAATGAAGGAGAAATCATGTGAGACAGCTCCACTTTTCTATGATCTAGAAAATTAAAAAAATTTACTTAAGAAAGCCCGACTTTCAGCATATTTTTAAAGAAATAACAGCATATGGCTTTCAAGTACAGTGAATAATTTGACCTATCTCTATAGTTAGTGCAATTATAAACTTCAGTTCAGTTCTTGTTCAGATACTAACAAAATTCAAATTACTATATTCTATTATAATTATATATATACATATATATCCTTATATGCATAATATTATTGAGGGAGCTATTATTTCTTTTACTTAATACCAACATAAAAATTGGCTATTTCATGCATCTTGTGATAATTAATGTTTTCCATTTGTGCCATGCAGAAGAGGATATTTGAGGATGAATTATAAATTAATTATAATTCTTTTTCACTGGGAATCAGAGATAGCAAGCAAATACTGGGTTCAATACAAATAGTGAGGAACCACAAACATTGTACATATTGGGTGGAGTTGCAAAACACCAAGAAGTGCTTTTTGAAAAATTTTACCTGTCTTTATATTTACTAAAGAATTTCCATATGATAGGAAGCTGAAAGCATTGTCGATGTGTCTAGTGTTATAAGGAATCTGCAATATCTAGTGTCTTTTGTTGGAAATTTCAGTAGAAGACTTTTTTTTTTAATGAAGCATATAGATTATGTTACTTTATTAACACAAATTAATTTTGCAAAAGTGAGGTGACAGTGGAAAATATATCAAAGCTAGAAGTAACCTTAAAGATCTTTTTTCCTTCCTCTTTATTTTATAGATGCAAAACTGACACAAAGAGTTTAAATGACTTGTTCAAGCCCATATAGGTTGAAAGTAGCAAAGTTGGGATTTGAGCCCAGATCTTCTAACTCCAAATCTGCTTCTTTTTTCAATGTACCATGCTGTCTTTGTGTAGATTTTAATGGGTTTCTGTCAGAGATGTCAAGTTCTGATAGGACAATGTAATATTTTTGGTATAGTTAAAAAATGGGATTTGGACTTCTAGAACTTGGCTTAAAATATGTGACACATTCCTGTCCAGAAAGAGAGCATACAAAATCAAAGCTGGCAAGACTGTGATTATTGGTTTTCTCACGAAGCTAGTCAAAAGACTTTCAAACTAAAAAAAAGATGGAGGAGGAAGAAAATTGCCTATCTATATCCATCAAGTCAGATAACATAGAAAGTAAGCACAATAAGCAAAGAAACAAAACCCTTTGAAACACCCTTAAATTCTTAGAATTTGCCACTTGGAGGTGACTCTATAACCATTTAGTCAAACTTGTAAACAAAAGAAATATCCACTATAATATACCTGACAACTGGTCATCCTGCTTCTGTCTAAAAATCTCTAAGGAAGGGAAAACCCATCATCTCTTGAGGCAGGACATTCAACATTTGACAGCTTTATTTATTAGAAACCTTTTTTTTTCTGACATATAGCCTAAATTTCCTTCTTTGCGATTTCCACCCACTGTTCCTGGTTCTGACTTCTGGATTTTGACAGTCTAACACTTTATCCAAATGACAGTCTTTCCTTCAAATACTTTATGAAGGATAACATACATACCTCCTCCTCATCTCTCTAATCCTAAATCTAACATGGCCAATTCATCAGCCAGTTTTCATATGGTATGAATTCAAGGATCTTTCTCATCATCCTGGTTGACCTCTTTTGAACACTATCCAGCCCAGCCCAATGTCCTTAAATTATGTTGTTGTTCAGTTGTTTCAGTTGTTTCCAACTCTCTGTGATCCCATTTGTGATTTTCTTGGCAAAGATAGTAGTGGAGTGGTTTGCCATTTCCTTCTCCAAAAATCATTTTACTTAGATCTAAACACATTACTCTATGATAGATGTAAAGAGCGTAGAGTATAGTGGGCCTCTTACCTTTCTATTCCTGGAAGCTTTGGCCATTTTAATGCACTTCAAGATCATACTAGCTTTTTGGCTGCAGAACTACACATTGAGCTAGAAGTCCACTAAAACATTACCAAATGTCTTTCAGAACAATTGCTATCTTACCATGGCTCTCTCATCTTAAACTTGTAAAGATGATCTTTATTGTGTAAACAAGTGAAAGAAGAGACAAAAATCTAAGAGCAGTAAGTATTAAAAACCCATTGCCTCAAATATGTACACACAAATGTTGAGGGTTTAGAAATCATAGAAATGGAATCAGAGGGCCCAAGTAACCTCACAGTTTTTTACTAAGACTTTAGTAATAAGCCTCTTAACAACAATATGGTTCTGCATGGGTGTAACGTATTCTAATGAAATAGACTTAGTAAAAGGAGTTTATTTATGTGGAAGGGTCTTAACGTTACATTAAAATGATTTACTCCTGTGAGTAAATTCAGAAATCAGAAAAAGGAAGTATGGAGGAGAAAATGCAGGATAAGATCAAAGAAAAAAAGAATTAGGTGTTCTCAAATCCAAAACTACTGTCCATAAAGAGGAAATATATGAAGAATGTAGAAAATAACAAAACTGACAAAGACAAAATACAATAGTCATAGGGAACTTCAGTTATTCATGTATCCGTTAGGACTTTCCTTTTTGCCATTATTAATTCCTGCCATCAAATTCCTTGGCACTATCAAATGGTTCAGTATCAGAAAATTATATACTTTTATCAGTGGAAATTATTTCAAAAAGGAGATATTAACATCTGCTTTGCAGCTGCATCCTAAAAACCATGGGACTTTTCTAACTTGCAGCTGTAACCTTCCATATTCATTGGTTCTCCTATAAGAATGTGAATTCTTCAGAGTAGGTACTGACTTATTTTATTATTTGCATCTCTAACACTAAATGCTTTGCACATCAAAACATTCAACAAATGTTTTATTCATTCATTCTTGGAATTTTTTCCTTCAAAAATAGAAATTCTATATTAAGTGAATCTCACTATCAGGAAGGAACTTGATATTGAGGAAATGATGGAAATCCTGAAAGTAGACATGCCTTCCTCAACTTTGAAATATGCTACACATAGTTTGGTATGCACCCTAGCTATTGAGGAAACAGATTAGAAAGGGTTCAGTAGAAGGATAGATATGGTCCAAAGTACTAAAATTTTCTAGGCTAAGTGGATCCAGGAAATATGGGAAACATCAAGAAAAAAATTCTGAAAATATAAGTGGACATAGTTTTGATAGGGAGGAAAAATGAGAGCTGTCTAGAGACTGATATGAATGCAGAGGGAATTTAGCAAATAACTTATTTCCAATAGGAATTTATGTGATGCAATGGATATTACTCAGGAAGACCTTAGGTTGAATTTTGCCTTACATTTATTAACTGGGGACTTACTTAACATCTCTGTGTTCCAGCTTCCTCAGCTGTAAAATGGTGATCATACTAGCACCTGACTTATAGATCTGTTGTGAGGATCAAATAAGAACACATTTTAAGTGCTTTGTAAACTTCAAAGCATTGTAAAAATGTTAATCTGTATTATTAAAATAAATGTATGGAAAATGGAAATGAACAAGAACAGCATGAACATAAAATATGCCAAAATCCTATTAAAAATAGTATTGGGAGTCATTACAAGTCAACATAATCAGAAACCGATAATAGAAGGAAAGGAAAATCTGAAAAATAGAGTTTTGAAGTTTTATTGGCAGAAAAAAAAAGTCTCAAGGAAGAGACAGCTCAGCTTCATGTAGACGTGCGTGACAATGATACTGGACAGCAGGAAGAAAGCAGAGGTGCCCTTTTCTTACTTTGTTTCTGCTTTTCTCTGACAAGGAAAATGATTTCTGCACTGAAAATAATAAAGCAAAAAAGGGTAAACAGGGTACTGATACCCAAGATAAATGAGGAGGTAGAAAGTGAATACCCTACATGTCACCTGGACCAAAGGTCCTTTTTGTTTGTTTGTTTAGTTGTTTCAATCATGTTTGATTATTCATGATCCCATTTTGGCAACAATAGGAGAATGCTTTGCCCATTTCTTTCTCCAGCTTATTTCATAATTGAGGAAAATGAGGCAAATAGGGTTGTGTGTGACCAGGGTCACATAGCTAGTTAGTGTCTGATGCCAGATTTAAACTCAAACCTTTCTGAAACCAGTCCCAGAATTCTATCCTGTGGACTACCTACTTTTAAGGCAACTATATCATCAGGCACTGAAGTAAATTGCAAAAGTGACCACTGAAACATTGTGAATAACATCTGAAAGATAGCAGAAAAAAAGGAGAAGTGCTTCATTTGATGAAGAACATGGCAGTAGAATAAGTTCCTTTCACTTGTGAGAGGATTAGTAAACTGGAATTAAGAAGAATAACACTGTAATCCTTTACCTAGATTTTAGTCAATCTCTTGATCAAGTAACTCATGCCATTATTGTGGAGAAGATAGAGGAATATGGGCTAGAAGATTATACAATTAGATGTATTCAGAATTGGTTGGATGGTTGGTGTGGCATTTAAAATTATTGTAAACCCTGGGAGACTACAACTCCTAGGACTCCCTGCTACAATTTCCCTGACACCTTCCAATTACTTTGTGGGAGGTGTCAGAGAAAGTATAAATGAGAAAGTTTGGTGCCTTTTCCCTCTCTGCTCTCTGGACCCTGGAGGCTGGCTGATAGCTATCTACCCTGATCTCTCTCTCTTGGCACCTTTTTCCCTTTCTATCTAACTCCTAGTTTTCCCTAGAACCTCCCCTTTCTAATTTAAATAAAACCTAGCCATTCTAAACCCTAAAGTTGCTCTCAGATCTTTTAATGGAGCCCTGAAGGGCTCTGGTCAATTTCCCCCTGCCAGGGCTGGGGAGCTACCTTCCTTTCCCTTCCTCTACCTTCTTCTCTCCTTTCTCCCATCCATCCTTCCTTCTACCTATCCTCCCTTCTCCCCCTAACATTGGGCTAGAAGATGTGATAATTAGATGAAATCCACACTGCCCATCTTTAGATTTAATCACCAAAGGTGAAAACATCTCCATTTTTGGGTGGTCTGTAACCCATGTGTGCTAGAGTAACAAATCAGAAATTACTGACTACATCCTGGACAGTCCTAAGAGAAGCATCTGTTGTGATTGGATGTGTAAATTTAGAGGAGGACACAGGAAGTGACCTAAAAGAGGCCCCTTTAAAAAGAGACCTCAGTCAGCTGGGCTCAGTCTTCTAGTTCTTCTGGTTCCTGGAGGAGTGCTGTCTGGGAACCTGAGACCTTGGTGAGACTGTTCTTAAATCTTCCTCTGGAATTCTACATGGTGAGTTTAAAGACTGAATCTTCCTGAACTTCTCTTAAGGAAATTCCCTTTAATAGAGACTGTGACTGAAGCCTTTGCTCCATTCACCTCCGGGCCCCTGCCCTCCACTTGGGTTAATTAGATCTACCTGGATTAACTAGGGAATCTTGGCAATTTACCTACTGTGTTAGATTCTTATTTCCTTATTTCTTCTACCTCTTCTCAATTGTAAATAAATTTCCATAAAAGTCAATTTTGACTTGAGGTTATTCCTTAATTGGGGAATTTTCTCCTGGTGACCAATCTTTAATATATTTGAACCAAAACCCCCTTTAGCCCCATTACAAAGAGGAACATGGACTAGAAGATTATACAATTAGATGTATTCAGAATTGGTTGGATGGTGGGCTAGAGGAATAGTTGCCACTGGTTCAATATAAATGTGTCAAGAGGTATTTCATGTATGTATTATACTTATTACTAGTTATGAATGTGTTTTATTGTATGTATTATATAATGTTACATATAATATATGTATATTTGTTTTATATTAAATATAAATATGTGTATATGTACTGTATGTATATGTATTCTATTATAACACACACACACATATATATATACATATATATATATATAATTGGATCATATACAATTTATGAATCCCCAGAGAGTTCTAAAGAAATCAGTCTGGATATTTGAATAATCTCTAGCAGTGGAATTTATTACTCTGCCTTTCCCCTATGTCTGTAGCCACCTTGACATGTTTCAGAAGAAATCTTGTGGCCAAAGGTACTGATGGACTTGAGGTATGGATGACAGAATGGGCTCTTTAGCTGATCCCTTGGGGCTCCAATCCAGCCTTCACTGTATGACTATTCCTCTGTCTCTATCTGCTGAAGAGATTCATATTTTCCTAGTATAATTAGTACTACTGATGTCTAATCATTAATTTCTGGATAAAACCAGAGAAAAATACTTAACCTCATTATTCCATTAATAACCAATGCTCCTAGGCACCACTGTAGTAATAATTGCCTTCTGATTACCCCAATTTTACCAATACCTAGAAAAATCTAGTCCAGATGAATGTGGCTTCCACCCACTAGGTTCAGCCAGACTCCCCTTTTCAATAAAATTCTTTCTAGTAGCAATTATATTCCTACTTTTTGTAATATAAATTGCTCTATTACTACTTCCATGAGCTATTTAACTCCCAACCCTAAACACCATATTAACACTATCATGCTGCCTAATTTTATTATTAACTGTAGGTCTAGTCTCTGAGTGAATCCCAAAAGGCCTAGAATGAGCCAAATAGTTTTTTAGTCTAATTAAGGTAATTGATTTTGACTCAATAAATCTTGGTTTTAGCCCATGAATACCTTATAATACCAGTTAACCCTAACCCTAATTTTAGCCTTTACCCTGTCCCTAATTGAAGTCCTTATTTATCATTCCCCATAATATCTACCCTATTATGCTTAGAGGGTATAATATTATCTCTATTCATCCTTATAGCCCTCCCAATTTCCCACTTCCACATTTTCTCCACCTCTATAGCACCACTAATTCTACTAGTATTCTCTGCCTGCAAAGCAGGACTGGAACTAGACCTGCTCCTAACCATTTCCAACACCCACAGAAATAACCATGTATAAAACCTTAATTTCCTACAATACTAAAAATTCTAATCCCAAATTCCATAGTAATCTCACTAAGCTGGTTCTCTAAAAAACCTTGAATATAGTCACAGCCTCCAAATTAGTATCAACCTCAGGTTGCTATGTCACAATATAGAAAAAGGTTACAATTTTAACAGTCCCTTCTCTGTAGATTCACTATCAGGAACCTTATTAATTCTTTCTTGCTGGCTTCTTCCTCTAATAATAATAGCAAGCCCAAATCATCTAATTAAGAAATCCTTAGTGTGAAAAAAAAAACCATACTTAACTATATTAACTTTTCTTTAACTATCACAATTATGGCATTCACCTCTTCTGATTTTATTGTATTCTATATTGTATTTGAAACAACTCTCATTCCAACTCTTGTCATTATCACCTGATGAGGTAAGCAGAATGAACCTCTAGATCAGTGATTCCCAAAGTGGGCGCCACCGCCCCCTGGTGGGTGCTGCAACAATCCAGGAAGGCGGTGATGGCCATAAGTGCATTTATCTTTCTTATTACATGCCATTGAAATTTAAAAAAAATTAATTTCCAGGGGGCTAAGTAATATTTTTTTCTGGAAAGGGGGCAGTAGGCCAAAAAAGTTTGGGAACCACTGCTCTCAATGTTGGCCTCTGCTTCTTATTCTGTACCCTTGTAGGATCACTCTCCCTCTCAGTATCCTCGTTAAACCTAAATGACAACCAGGGATCTCTTCATATTTTAATAGCTCACATTGTAACAGATCCTGGAAATCCCTCTTTATCAAGCACTACCCTATGATATGCATGTATAATTGCTTTTATAGTCCAAATACCACTCTACAGCCTTCACCTATAACATATAATATATATATATATATATAATCTCCTAAAGGCTCACACTGAAGCCTCAGTTGCAGGGTCAATAGACTTAGCAGCCTTCTGATGGCATTATATGAATCACAATCTTCACTGAACCTATTATCACACATCTACCATACCCATTCATCATTCTATCCACAAGAGGCATAGTTATAACAAGTTCCATCTGTATACAGTGAACAGACCTAATATCCCTAATCACCTGTTCCTCAGGGCTTGGCAATCATCACCATCCTTATACAATCCATGCTCAGCTCCAGGAGCCACTGCACTAATAATAGCCCGTGATCTAACACCCTCCCTACTGTTCTGCCTAGCCATGTATGGACGACTATTGATGGGCTCTTTAGTATTTTATCAATGACTGGGGAAAGCCCACTCATTGAATTTATGCATGACAAATCTGGGAATGATTGCTTAGATGTAGTGTGATATAGTCAAATCCGAAAAGATCCGTGGAGACAGACTAGAGAATATTATATTGGGCTTAAATTAATTGATGGAATTCAGAAAGAATAAGTGCAACATTATATACTTAAACACTAAAAGAAAACTTCACAAGTACAAGACGGCAGCATGGGTAAACAATTGTTATTATCAGACAGATCTGGAGATTTTCAGGGCTTTCAACATCACTATGAGTCAGTAATGGGATGAATGAGCCAAAAAAAGCTAATGGGATCCTGAGTATTAGGAGAGAGGTAACTCCCTGAAACTGGAAAGTGACAGTTTCACTCTACTTTGCCTTCATAAGAAGGCATATATCTGCAGTATTGTTTTCAGTTTGGGGGTCTGAGTTTAAGAAGGCCATTGTCTGGAGAAGAGTAACCAGAATTCTGAAAGGTCCTGAGTCCATGTCATAGGAGGATCAGTTAAAAAAACTGGGGATATTCCTGGAGAAAAGAAGACCGAGGGGGAAATATAGTAGCTTTCTTCATATATTTGAAGGACTACCATATTTAGGAGGAATAGGACTTAATATGTTGGACTCCATAGGTCAAAACTTGGTAAAATTGATTAAAAATTTCAAAGTAGAAAATTTTGTCTTTTTGTCAGGAAAACACTTTCTAACATTTACAGATGGCCTGCCTCTAAGAGATTGTAATCCTGAGGCAGCTAGGTGGCATGGTGGTGTTATGTAAAGGATGGCAGCATGGAATCCCTGCAAAATAAAGGGAAAAATACAGTAGAAACCACGATGGCTTAGCCACAATGGCCCTCTCAGGTGAATCTCCAAGTCAGGAGCAGTAAGCAGTGAGATCTGCCCACATTAACCCTCCAGAAGCAACTGCCTAACTCCCTTTCAACTGTCCCCTCACCCAAAGTTCTCCGGGGGGGGGGGGGGAGGTCCCCTGGAATTCTGGGTGAGGCTGACCCTGTATTTTGCAGGGATTCCTTGCTGCCATCCTTTACATAACAGCAGCCTTGGAGTTGGGAAGTCCTGGATTCAGATCTGCCCTCTGACACTTCCTAGTTGTGTGACCCTAGGCAAGTCCCTTAATGCTAATTGCTGAGCTCTTGCTGCTCTTCTTTCTTTGAATTCATATTAAGAAGGAAGGAGAGACAGACAGACAGACAGACAGACAGGGAGAGCGCTAGTTTACAAGCTTGTCCTAACTATAGATATTCAAACAGAGCCTAGGTGAATATTTATCAAGTATGATATAGTTGGGGTTCCTTTTCAGAATGGTTTGTGCTAGCATACTGCCAAGGACTCTTTTGACTCATATTCTGTGATTCTGTGGCTGTGAGAATAAAATTAAATGAACTATGTAAAACACTATTTCAGTGTCAACTGTTATGTCCATGTGGAACTACTGAGTTGATAACTAACAACTCTCTTGACATTTTTTCCTATGGTCATCCAGGGTTCTAGTAGTATTTAAGCTTGCTGATCATATTCCTTTGCTTTTTTTTCCTATAATTTGAAAATTTTATCAGTTGGATTGGCATATAAAAAGCTTTCATGAATTACTTTAAAGCACTGGCATGAAGAACTAATCAATCCTTAAAAGATCTAATCTAATCCATGTGTAATATTTATTCAGCCATCTTTCAGTCATAATTCCTTCCTTTATTTTATGTTATAATAATTACATTTAGCTAGATATTCTTATTTCATTAAGTAGTTAATAAATATATAAAACTTATATTTTCCACTTATGTCACTAAAGAGTAATAACTTACATATATTTCACACTTCACATCTGTCTGTTATCAATTTATTTTGACTCCATGGTATTCCCCAATATCTATGTTCATAGGTAATGTCCACAGTTTAGAGCCTGCTTTCTGTATGAAACTCTACTACAATGAAGCCCAAGTTTCAGATACAAATAAACAGTGTAGGTTGCAAGCAACCTAACAGTTATATCTTGGATTTCAGCTCAGGAACGGCCTCTATTGTGTAAATAGTAAAGGTTGAAATAATTTCTAATGAAGTTTCTGACTGGTTGTTTTCCAAGTTCATGAGGGCATTACTGCAGAGTCGGTACAGCTGTGTGGGGGAAAAAAAAAACAGGTACACCTGGCATCCTCCAGTATTCTGCCTTGCAGCCACTTCCAGTGCTTGCTGCAACGTTTGGGTGGGTTGCAGTCTAAGTCAGATCACAGGCATTTGTTCAAGGAAGACATATTCCTCCTATATCTCCAAACTTGCCCTTTTGATGTCTTTGGGTGGCTGAACTGATTTAGATTATTTGAGCCAACAGCCACCTGAAAGAAACTGTCCTAAGACCAGTGTGGTGGAGATTTAGGTGTAAGAGATTTGCTCTTAAGCTCCCTTCATCTTTCTGTAAGAGTAAATAAAAGCTACTTGAGGAGAGATATAGCCGAGGAGGCATCTGGCATTTTACTCAATTAACTAAGTCTTGTTTCAGGTTTTAGACCCTGTTGCTGTCTTACTAGAGAGTCTTATGTTTTAAAAATAATTTTGCATCCATCACCTTTCAATCTTTACCATTTGTCTCTCATGTCTAATAAAGTTTCTCTCTACTCTATCCTATTATTTTACCTAGCTACCTGCTTTTCTGTCTCAGCCTGTATTAAAATAGTTATCATTGCTTAAAATTTGCCAGTCTCTGGCTGTGAACACATTTGATGACTTTCTTCCTTCTTTGTAATCCCTTCATGTTTTTCTTGTACCAAGTACCTTGCTCTTAAGAAAACTGGGCAAAAACAGTATATTTTTTCAGTTCTTCACAGAATCATGGTCACTTCATTATCTCCACTCCATGATTATTTAGTACCATGCCTTCCTCTGTAAAGTACAGTTTTGAGCTTTAATGACTTAAAAGCTTAACATTAAGCTATTAAAGCTCATAAGTTTTAACTTAAACTCCACTAATACTTTCAGGACATTATATGTAACATATATAATGATACTTAGTGATGTGATTTCCAACTGTCACTTGGGCTTATGTTTATTTAACATAAACATGGTAGTCTTAGTAGAGACCCAGAATGGCAAACTCATCAAACACAAGGCCTTATCTTTTAATTCCTTCTGTTATTGATGTCTTTTCTCTCCTATCATAAGTCTTGTTAGTATCCCAACATTGGTATTCAATCTTGATCTTGAAAAAAATCTTCCCTGACATAGACTTCAAGGTATTACAAACTTTAATTATATTCCTTTCTACTTTTCATGGAACTGGAAAATTGGAAAGGGTCTTTGAGATCATTTAGTCTATCCCTCTTCATTTTACATCTGGAAGAAATGAAACTCATAAAATATAAAATAAAAACAAAAATCAATAAAAATTTAATTTTTCAAATGTTAATTGATATATCAAGATGTTGCTAAATATGAAAACTTGTCCCACAAAGCACTGTGGCACATGGACTAATCCTTTTAACCTGTTATGGCACCAAATTTAGAGCACTGGGATGAAATTCCAAATGTCTATGGAATATTTTACCTTGAATATCAATGTATTTTGTAAGTATAGTAGAAAAAAAATATATTTATATGGAGTTATGTCAGTATTTAAAAACAACTAATTTTTAAACTGTTAGCTTAGTGTTTTATTTTTAGTTGAAGTTATCCTTTTGCAGCTGCATACAATCTGTTCTTCTGATACTCTGAAACTATTCCATTGAGTCTTTGCTCTTATTCAAAATAAGAGTTCAATGTCACCTTTAAGAGGGGAGACTTTCTATAACAAAGTTATAAGCTTGCAAAAAGCTGAAGACCAGTGAAATGCTGAGAGACCTTTAACTACAGTAATGTAGCTCTTCTCTCAAATGTTTTCTAGCAGCTGCACCACATAAACTTGACAAGCACAATGCTGCATTGTCTCCCTTATTTTCTAAAAAACCCATAGTGTTATAAATTAAAACAGCAAGTAGAGATGAAAAATAAGCAAGAAACCATTGTCTGTGATAGAATTTTGATGCCAACTCATCAGAGACCAGAATCCTCTTTTGATCAAGGACACCTGCAGATATATTTTATCAAGTGAGACTACAAAGATTTCTTTTTGACCAAGGATAAGATGAAAGAGTGGGGTTTTATAATAATAGAGAACAATGTAAAAATCAAAGGTGAAATGAAATAAAACTTCCATTTTATTTCTCATCTCCTTGATAAATCATATTCCGGCTTCAAATTCATCAATGGATTTAAAAAGACATACAAAAATGTCAGATTTCATTTCAGATACTAGTGATCCAATGAAGAATTTAATGATAAAACAGCACATTATTTTTACATTTTGTTTACTCAGTTAATGTCATATGCCTCTTTTTTTTTAAGAAAAATGTTTGACTATCAATTGAGTGGCATCAATATAGTAAGAATAAATTATATCAATATAATGGCAGAATAAAAGAAATAAGCATAGTCACATTATTTGCTAATTATAATTTCCTAAAGGAATAATTAACTAAAGGCAGGAAAAAATATTTGAAAATTGGTAATAATTTAATTGTACATCTATTTGTTTAGTTGAAAGGGATTTATAATGTAAAATTGGCTGCATACAATACATATTAGATGATATTAGAAAATAAGAGTTTCACAAACACATAATGAAGAAACCTGTCAGGTTATAAGTTCTAATCTTTCTCTATAATACTCCTCATGTTTATATAAAAAGTCAATGAAATCACTTAATTTCAGATTTAGAAGAGACATCACAGTCATATACTCCAATTCATATCTGAAACTGCCCCTTTAAGTATTGACTTGGATATTTAATCATAACAAATGATAGACTTGCCCCAAAATGAAACAGGCTGCCTTGTAATATAATGAAAACCCAGGCTTTTTAAACATAAGTTGGATGACCATTTATCAATGATGAAGATAGTGGTAAAGGCATGAGGAAAACCAGAAAGAGACAGAAAGAAATTGAGTAGGAAATCTATTTCTATTATTTATCACAGAAAATAAAGCAATTTATATATTAGGTTTTAAAATTATAATCAAATGTGTGGCAGGCCCACCATTTTCATTAATTCTTCTTCAGGCTGTATTCTAGGCTTTTTATTCTTTTTCTACTATTCCAAAGAAACCTTTTAGCCAGGAAATTTATTCTGTCATGGATTTCTCAAACTGGAAGTACCTTCTACCCCATGATTTGTGAGTACCTTCATTTAAAAAGCATACTCAACTCCTCAATGTCCTTTTTCCTTTCCAGGGCAAAGTCAGGATTCTCCAATTCTATCCCTCTCTCCCCTTTTAACTTTCTATTATGTATTTTCTTTCTCCATTAAGAAATTAATTCCTCTAAGGCAGGAACTGTTTTCCTTTCTGTTGGTATTTGTAAATCATTAGACTTAAAGAATAGTCCTGGGATCCAGTCCCAGTTCTGTCACTAATGTAATCTGTGACTTTGGTCAAGTCACTCTATCGGTCAGTAACTAGATGACCATTTCCTAAGAACTTTATAGAGAGGATTCCTGTTTAAGTGTGAGTTGGAATAGGATCAGGGATTGTTAATCTTCGAAGTTGTTGTTTCATGGCAGTCTGGCAAAGCCAGTTCACTGACAGAATCATGTTTTATTATTCACAAAATATATAGGGTTCCAAAAGAAACCAATTATATTAACATAAAGGTAAATATTCATTTTTCCCATACAGTGTCACAGAAGACTTGAAATTCATCAACTCTTCTAGAATCCAAACTAAAAACCACAGCATCAGATGTTCTTTGAGGTTCCTTCAGCTGTTAAATTCCTCAATGATCCTCTGACTTATTCTACCTATCCTTAGTTTTCTCATCTTTAAAATGTGGGCAACACAATAGAAAAATCACTGAATCTGGAGACAAAAGACAAAGGTTAAAATCCCAGTCGCAGCACTTAGAAACTTTTGAACTTGGGTAAATTATCTCCTTTCCCTAATCCTCCATTGATCTATCTTTTAAGGGAAAGGTTTGAATGAGTTGATCTCTAAATTTTCTTTGATTTCTAATAAACTGTGATTTGGGACAAGGGGATAATAATACACATTAAAAGTGAGTTTATGAATTATTTCTCCACTGCCTTGCCCATGAGACTCATTCCAGAGAGCCAGAATCAGAATGAATCCTCTAGGCACCTTCTTGGCGACCAGCAACTCCTTTAAAATTCTCATTCATAGCTTAGTCCTGTCAGCATTCAAAGGAGGCTTATTTGTTCCTGCAGACGTTAGCTATAAACAAAAATAGTCATGGGATTTTGGCCCAATCATTGGACCAATAATAGAGAAATCATGTAGCCAGACTAATCTTAGTGCTCACACAATTGGATGTGCTTAGGATTTACAACAGCTGCTGAGAAAACTCAGCACAACCCTACTGCTGCCTCTTGCTGCTGATGCTGAAGCGTATCACACTGCAGCTTGGGGCCTCTTGCTGGTATGTCAATCATGCTGCTAAGGACATGTTCCATATATTTTCACTATTGTCATGGAGCACTGATTACAAAGCATTCACTTTTATAGTTGCTTAGTCTTGCATTGTTTGTCAACGGAAGTGATTCCTTTTTTGGAGGGGTGGGAAAGGGATGGTAGTAAAAGATCATAATTACAAAAAACTCCAAAACATTTGATTTCTTTTTATGATCTTTATGAATTTCAATTAATCCTTTTCCTCATATGATTATAATGAAATATTTGACATACAGTTAAGAAGGAAATGGAATGAAAAAGAGGAAGGAAAGAGGAAGGAGCAAGAGGGACATAGAGCTAAAGAAAAGTAGGGGAGAGAAGTGGAGGAGAAGAAAAAAAGTCTAACTTGTTTTCAAGTTGATTTATTTTAAATACTGTAATTTCCTTAATTAAGCATTTAAAAAAATAGCTCCAAAACACTGTTCATCCTGGAAGGTCATTTCAGCTCTCCTGTGGAAATACCAATCCCTGTAGCACCTCTCTCTAACTTGATGGCTTCTCTCAAAACCTCCATTTAGGGAGAACCCTTAAGTCAGTCATTTCTTCATTTTTTTTCCTCTAAAAGTGGAATCTGTATTTCTCCATCATGCATCTAAACCAAATACCTTTCCTCCCTCTCTCTCCCTTTCAGCATCCTTTTATATGTTCTCTTCTTCCTTTTAGAATGTAAGCTCTAAAGGGCAGGTACTATCATTCATTTTCCTTGTATTTTTATTCCTAGGGTACACACAACAGTACCCAGCACAAAGTGACTGCTTAATGAATACTTGTTGATTGGCTGAACTGTATCATACTAGATACTGTAATGCGGCAGGGTTGGGGGGAGAGGACAATTTGTCATCTAGTTTATGGGCTGAGACAAAGGAAACAACTAGAGAATATAGGTGATCTTTGACTTAAATCAATCAACATTAGTTTATATTTATTTGTTCATTTTTAAACCTTTATTTTCTATCTTGGAATTAATACTAAGTATCAGTTCTAAATCAGAAGAGCAGTAAGGGCTAGGCAGTTGGAGTTAAATAACTCGCCCAGGATCACACAGGAAGTGTCTGAGGTGAGATTTGAACCCAGAATCTGGCCTCCAGGCCTGGCAATAGTCATCTAGCTGTCCCTGGTTTACATTTATTTAAAAGACCATCCTACAAAGTTCCTGGTATACAGAAATATAGACATATGAAATAGATAATTTAGTGTATGATTCATTAAAACAACATTAAGTCATTCCTTTTCCTTATTTTTTCCAGTGGCTCACACATACAATTACAGTCAAATTTCATCATATAATCAAGAACCTGATATAAGAACTACAATATGAGCCCATTAAATTCCACAATAACTTAAATTTAGTCTCAAAATCTGCAGATTTAGGCCACAGTATCACTGCCATTTAGCAGCTAAAAAGGCAGAAATTGCTACTGAATATACATAAAATCTGTGTTTTTAGCTGCTAAATAAATGACACTGCATATATGTGTATGTGTGTGTGTGTGTATGTGTGAAAGCAAATAAATTATAATGATGATGTCAAAG
This sequence comes from Gracilinanus agilis, assembly GCF_016433145.1. Lineage (NCBI taxonomy): Eukaryota > Metazoa > Chordata > Mammalia > Didelphimorphia > Didelphidae > Gracilinanus > Gracilinanus agilis. The sequence goes on along the minus strand of NC_058131.1, from coordinate 190,126,066 downwards.
GAAAAATATTGCCAGTCCAATGAAATTAGCTCTTTTTTAAGGAAGAAGTTAAGTGTCTACATATTCTTGGGTATACTTATATATCTTCATACAACATTAATGTTAACATAATATGTGTTTATACAGTCCACATACCTATATATTATCATATCTGTGAAAATTCTCATTCAAACATGAGCTTAACCATGAAGATAAATTTCATGTAGGCCTAAAATTGTCTTTCGAAATGCTGCCATCATCCCCTTACCCTCCAACCAGTTAGACTCAATTTGCTTCCAGATAGGAAATATATAAACATATATCTCCAAGTTCCCTTGTGAATATTGGGGCTTTGTTCTAGATTGGGTGTTTAAAAAATTATAATCTAACAGTATTTCCTTTTTTATATATTTTAAATAAAAGCAATCCAATGTATTTAGCATCTGAAAACTCCAAGCCTGGGTAATGGGAACTGTATTTGCTTGAATTGATTTCTGAGTCTATCTTACTACCTACACTGTTCTATTAAAATTCATTGATCTGAACTAAAAAGATTTCAAATGGAAAACCACTTCAGTATCTTTGTCAAGAAAACCCCAAATGGGGTCATGAAGAGTGAAACATGCTAGAACTACTCAACGACAACACAAATCCGTGTGTTTATGATAAACTGTTTTACCTTGTCTCAGCTTGCCAAATGATACTATAATATAGAGGAATTTTTTTTCTCTTATGCTTAGCATTAAATTTTGAGCATTTCTATTCCTTGAGAGCTTTAAATTTGATTTTAATTCATGTCCAAGTATTTCACAATTAGAAGCTCCTTATGTTCTTGATTTCTTAAATTCTAAAAAAAGTACCCTTTTTTTCAAATGATATTTAATTATACAACTGGATTTTTTTTTATCATTTTCCCTCTCTATTCTCAAATTCTCCAAGCTGCTACTAAGAAAATCTTCCAGACATATTTTTGATCATTATCACCAACCTGCCCCAAATAGGATAACTTCCATTGGACTTCTACCTCTTTCAAAGCCAGATACAGGGACTATTGTGATAATTAGATTAATTAATTGGATAATTAGATTGCCCATCTTTAGATTTAATTACCAAAGGTGAGAATATCTCCAATTTTGGGAGGTCTGTAATCTAGGTGTGCTAGAGGGGGTGACATCAGAATCCACTGACTACCCCCTAAGCAGTCCTAAGAGAAGCATCTGTTGTGATTGGACACGCAAACAAGGAGGGAGGCACAGGAAGTGATGGATAAGTGACCCCTTTAAAAAGAGATAGATGAGTGAGTCAAAAAAGGTCTTCTGGTGAAGAAGCTCTTCTGTTTCATGGAGGAGTGCTAGCTGGGACCCTGAGACCTTGGTGAGACTTTTCTTAATATCTTCTTTGGAATTCCACATGGTGAGTTTAAAGACTGAATCTTCCTGAACTTCTCTTAAGGAGCTTCCTTTTAATAGAGATGCTGTGACTGAAGCTTTGCTTCATTCACCTCTGGAGCTCTGGCCCTCTGAGGATCATTTAGATCTAACTGGATTAACTAGGGAATGCTGGCAATTTACCTACTGTGTTAGATTCTTATTTCCTTATTTCTTCTACCTCTTCTCAATTGTAAATAAATTGCCATATAAGTCAATTTTGACCTGAGGTTATTCCTTAATTGGGGAATTTTCCCCTGGCAACCAATCTTTATTATATTCAAACCAAAAACCCCTTTTTCCCCATTACACTATCTCTTACATGAGATCATTCCTAAACCTCCCCTCCCCCCATATCCTGCCCACAAACTAGTTCCATCTCCAAAATTAGCTTGGGTTTTCTTTGCCTATATTCTGTAAAAAAATTGTTTCCCATTTTCAAACTTGCTATCTCTTTGTGATCCCATTTGGAATTTTCTTGGTGTCTCATTAAATAAGAACATAAACTGCTTGAGGACAGAGACTATTTCATTTGTGTCTTTGTATTCCCAGAGCCTATCCAAGTGCCTAGCATATATGAAGGTACAGTAATAAATTCTTATTGTTTCATTAGGATCAAAGTAATCTAATATATATGTTTTAATGTATTAATCTGAAAAATGTTTCCCCAAATTATTTAAAGATGCATTACTAGAGACATTTCCAAGGAAATATTTGATAAATTCATACCATTGCAAGATGGTAAGACTCTGTTCCAGGCAGGTTTTCCATCTACACCAATTTCACAAGTTATGGATGAAGGATCTACAATCTTATACCCAGAATCACACTGATAAGTGACAGTTGAGCCAAGTTTAAAGTCTGTTCCAATTCTTGTCCCATTCATTATATTTCCAGGATCAAAACAGGCTTCACGGGGCTTTTCTATAAAAGAAAGGAATAATAACCCAATTACTCTCATAATTAAATATCAACTTCCCCAAAAAGTATAAGGGTTAGGTGAAATCTTTTATTTCTTTAAAATTAAGTATTGTATTCATTTTTACATCAGAAGGTGGTTGACAATTGCATTACCTAAAAATTACTAGAACATTATTTTAAAATACATCATAAAATTTAATATATGGGTTTTTTTTGGAAATGAATGTTTCTAAGATTCTTTGTTATCTTTTTTAATTGCCATCATTTCCCCAAACCATCATCTCTCATCAGAACTCTACCTTGTAACAAATAAGTACAATTAAACAAAATAGACACAATGATGTAGTCTTAAAATAGTAACTTCATTCTTTTTTAACATTTATGTTTATTTTTTATTTTATTTTTAGTAACTTTATTCTTCACCTATTATTTACTGCTTTTCTACCAAGAAGGGAAATGTAATTGTTTATGGATTTCATAATTATATTAGAGAAACAAATCTAGAATCATATCAGTGTTGCTATTTCAAGAATAGTTGGCTACATTTTTCAGCTTGCCCAAATGAAGTTAGAATGAGCACACACACAATCAATGTACACAAAAAAATCCTGTGGTAGTAAAGAGGTGGGAGAATATAATTCCTTTTCCTTCAGTAAGAGATAAGAGAAAATGTTGTGATCTCTAATTTTAGCACATACTTGGTAATGCCCACACGAGTTGGAATGGGACATTTATGATGATGTTAATTATTCCCTCTCCTCATCTGAAGGTATATGTACAAAGTCCATTTGATAGTCAATTAATGAGAAACTCTTTTAGTCATATGACTATATTTTCATCAAGTTCCCTGACAATTTTTATTTTTCTTGATATTTTGATTGGCTTCTGCTCTCAGACTCTGAGGGCTTTCATCCTGTAAAATTCTTGCACCATCCTGGCCCCCTTGGTCCCAGGCTTCCTTGTTTCACTTCATGTCTGTGTGCCTGACTTTCAGGGGTCGGCAACCTTTTTGGCCATGAGAGCCATAAACACCACATTTTTTAAAATGTAATTTTGTGAGAGCCGTACAGTGCTCACAGTGCATGCTCCTGTACAGTGCCTGAAAAAAAAATTGACTTTATGGCTCCTGCAGAAAGAGCCATATCTGGTCCTCAGAAGAGCCAGATATGGCTCGAGAGCCATACGTTGCCGACCCCCTGCTCTAAACTGTGCTCCTTTTTGAGTACCTTCTCTCCACACTTCCTGATTTTCAGTTCTTTTTTAATTTAATTTCTTTCTATTAGAATGTAAGCTCTTTGAGGAAAATCAGTCTGTTTTTACCTCTATTTTCCCCCCAATGCTTAGTATAGTACCCAGTAAATAGTAAATATTTAATAAATGCTTGTTTTCTACTTAACTGCCTTTCTGCTGACTCGTTTCACAGACTAAGCAAACAAAACTTAACTTTTACTTTCACTTGACCTAAAAAAGTCATTCTTTTATTCCTATGTTTCAGACCACTGACTTCATCTATTACCCACTGCTTGTTCTTACTGCTTCTCATTTCATCAAATATCAATCCATTTAAACGCCAGCAAGTGTTCAAGGAAGGTCAAATATGATAATGAAGGGTTTTGAGTAAATGTCATATCAGGATGAGTAGAAAGCAATAAGAAGGCTTAAATTAGCCTAAAGGTGTTTGGGAGGGGGAAATAACATGGTAGTTATTTTCAAGTGTTTAAAGGGATAGCATATGAAATGGACAAAGATTTGTTCTTTGGATCCAAATGGTAGAATGAGAATAGTATAACTTGTAGAAACAGATTGTGACTTGATTTGGGGGAAAAATTATTAATACTTAGAACTTTCCAAAAGTGGATGTTACTGCCTTGAGATATAGTGAATTACCATGGTGGGTAACCTCAGTGTGGCTTAAAGACAGTTTTTCAAACAAAATCTGCATGCAGACTTGTGAAGTATTCTGTAAAGAAAATTCTTGTTTGGATATGGATTAGACTGGATAGCTCCTGAGCTGATTCTCTTCACCCTATCATTTTCCTTCTAGCCCTGTCTAGTCCTAGGCAACATATAGCTTTACTCTTTGTCTTACATTTCAGTTAAAACCTTTCTCAGGCTGATTTCAACTGATCACACACCCACTCTCCTTTCATAATGTTGCCTATATTAAGTTGTTGATATCAATTTTTTTGGAATGTGCTTTTTCCTTCCATTAGCTTATGTTAAGGAAGTGGCCAAGATAATACAAAGGACAAGGAAAGCGACAGTCCTATCACCCAGAAGATTCACAAGGGCAGCAGTTGCAGAGTTGAAACTAAGAAAATCATGTCTTCAGTTCATCCAGACCAACCAAATTGTGATATTGCCTTTGATGACAATTTCTGAATTGAATATGTTTCTGCCCATGAAATGCTTTCTGAATCTTTGGATTGGTTCATTGTTAATTCCTCTGAACAGCAGACTTTTCCTTGTACTACATTTCTCAAAATATGACCTTTACAAGGAAGGAAACCACCAGTAAAATTTATCCTTTCGTCATTTGTATTTACATAATCATTCATGTAAACCCAATTTACTTTATAACCTAAAATTGCTTTGTAATGTCAAAAATAGGAAAAATTATGTTTTTAAACTGGCAAATGACTTAGAACTAACCACATAAAGTAGAGGACTGGTCAAATTCATCCTAGTGTTTAGCTAAAAGTCAGAATAGTGCTCAATCACTGAAAGTTGTGACAGTGCTTCTTAATTCTTTGTCTAATGGAGATAGTTCCAAGGAAAAGCAGAGAAAACATAAAATATCACTCAAAGTGTTCTTGGCATGGGTCCTGCAAGCATGAGGTACCTCTCTACATCAGATAAGATCAATTTATATATAGTCATACCAATATTAAAATCCCCTTTCTCTGTTTTTTTCTTTTAAAGTAAATACTTATTTTTACCACAGTCAACCTTATTTTTCCCACTATAGTAAATTTTATAATCTATTTAAAACATCTTATTCAACACTGAAATTCTTTATTTGTTATTTGATTTAATCCCATTTTTAAGCTAGCAGACTTCCTTCTAAAATGATCCTATATCTCTGATATTGTTTCTTATATACAGCTGTCAATTTCATATATTTAGTGAGAAATCACTGGTACAGTTTTTGAATACAATGTCATTTTTTTTTTTGTTTTTAGGTTGGTGAATTCCTAATATTGTGGTTAACATCTGACTGAGATCTGCTCCATTTGTAATACCCTGTGAGCTATAAGACCCTGATATCTAGCTAGCTGGTATTTATCAAAATATATTTAGTTGCACATCATGATTATTTTAGTATTTTTCCCTTAAATTTCTTTTGCTGCCTGAGCAAATGTAGTATCAATTGCTTAACATCATAAGACTGACCTTTTGTGAAAGGAACCAAAGTTCTTTTGTCTGTATTTTTTCATAGATTTGTTTTGTTTGTGGCAATAAAAAAAAAATCAGTTTTAAAAACATTACTGGAGAGAATGTTCTCTGGGGTTCATGCCACTATCCCATTTCCAAATATATTGCTTCATATCATAGAAAAATAGAATATAGAACTGAATTTTTAGACATATTCCATTACTCTAGTAGGTATCTATTCTCAATAATATAAATATTCCTTCTAACAATGTAGATTATTATAATCCATCTATGACTGGTCATCCTGTATGACTCTGGTTTATGTCTTCCATTACTATTACTAAAGGGGCTCATCATGATACCAGAAGAATACATGGTCTATTCTTCAGTTATCTCTCACTTATGATTTGTCTACATAATCTTTTTTAATCATAATTTATTTTGATAGTTCCATTTATAATGATCCCATATAACTGTTGGTTGAGGTTATTTTCTTTTTATTACAAGTAAATATGACATGAATAAATAGCAAAAATATGAATCTTATTGGACAAGATTATGATTGAGAGGGAGTAAGAAAACTTCCAATTATATGTGGTAGATCTCCAGTGCTATTTGATGTCTATAAAATGTATGAAAAATACTGGCTATTAAAATAACTGACTTTATTCTTCTGTTCCTCAGTTTATATACTTAGAATTGCTTCTCCACTGCAGAAATTATTTGTTCATTATTGTTTATTTCTTTGGTCTAAGGTGAAAGGAATTTCCAAGGATCATAAATTTTGTAAATTAAGTACTTTCCATATTATTTTTTAATATTATTTAAATAGTGAAAATAACTTTTAGCAATATCAATTTTATTGTTATTATTTTAGTGTGCCCATGCCCTCAAGTTTTCCTTGGTGCACTCCCAGATTATGTAGAAATTCCACTTATGCTAAATGACAGAGAAAGAGAAGACAATATTTTATATTAAAGTACTAAATAACTACTCAAGACTTATAATCAGCTAAATATGTATTACAGCTCTGAATTTTAGTCTTCTTAAAAACAAATATCTAAAAAATAATTTTCATAACTCAGAAGTATTTCAGGAGCTTACTTAGGAATATATTGCCTATCTGAAGGGATGGCAATAATTCACATCAATATTTAACAAAAAAATATGATAGGGTTTTTGAAATTAAAGGCAAGACCACTTATAAAAAGGCATTCACTAACTAAATTCTGATTCAGGTTTTCTTCAACATTATGAATAAATATGTATGAAACTACAATCAATATAATACCTTTAAATTCAATGGCAAATCCAGAAAGGCCAACTGAAGCATCACTTCGAAAAGCCAGAAAAAGACTATTTCCACTGCTCTCTATTCTTTCTGGTGCCTGAGAACCTTGAAAACTCCCAATTAAGGGACTATTGGAATCTTCTCCTTCATAAATATGAAGAAAATCATAACTTGGTTCCATGTTGAAACTAAAGCAAAACATAACAAAAAAAATATTTTGATTAGTTTGAATGCCTCTCTCCATCCCTCTTTTACTTATGCACATATATACATGAATACATACACATGCATACACACATAGAAATCAACTCTTTAATGGCAACCACTATTATTATTTTATTCTGTGAAACATCAAGTAGTGCTTTGGGATAAGGACATCATGAACTATAAGTAATAAATATGACTATGAAGCCTTTGACCTTTGGGAAACTTATTTTAAATGCTTTTCCTTCATAGTAGAATTGAACTCAATAACATGATTTCTACTTCATTTTATGTCACTCACTTAGGTTTTAGAATAATCCATCTTCCTTATGACTGTCCATAACAAATTTACTTTTCCTTTTAGGATTATACACTATACATTTGAACTGACTGGGCAAATATCTATTGATAGTTGCTGAGATTTTTTTTTTACCTGAATAGAACATATATTTTCATGTGATTGAAATGAATCACAATGTCCTAAATGATTTGCCAAGATTTATGCCAAAGGAGGAAGTGACTGTAGGAAAAATTGAACATATGAAGCAGTTTGTTTAATGCTAGCTTAAGGGTTAGTATATTCTTTGCAATCATTATTGAAAACTTCATTCAAAAAGTGTTTCAGAGAAACAACAATTAGAATACATTCACTGTAAAATTTAACAGTGATGAAAATTTTAAGTGGTAGAGTAGAAAGAGCATTAGTACTTTGTAATCCCTCCAGTGAGGAAATCAATTAATCATAAACATATGATCTAATAACAAAATGCTCTGAGTTCCCAAAGAAAATCAATTGCTTTTCCACTACTCTTTCCACTGCTTTTCCACTTTATATTATTTAGACAAGAAATTCCAAAGGTAATTATAATCTGTAGTCTTCTTATAGACTATCTTTACAAGGTAACTCAAGCTTGATGATGTGAACAGTAAGGTATAAAAATTAAGTAATGTAGAATATAAGATTTGGGTTATAGATATAAATTGATCTATAGATATAGCTCTCTCTTTATCTATTAAAGATAAATATATAGATATAGTTTTCTGTATCTGTATCTATGTGTGCATGTGTGTAGGACTTTTTTGTGATCAAAATTTCCTTCCAGATTATAGAATCTATTATTTCTTACTTAAGCCACCCATGGTTTCAACATATTTACAGATGTAGTCAGAGGCATTTGTGACTATTCAACAGGATTACACCTCGTGGGATCAGGGACTTGACAGGTAATGATACATTATAATTAGAAACAGCAACAACAACAAACCTTTACTGTGGGGAATGACAATGCAGATCCCTTGCAATTGAGCTAAGCCAAATCTATAGTGGTTACTTCAAATCTTAAATGTTATTAAGGAAGGTTCTTTGGATTTTGTATTGGTGTAGGCACTCTGAGTGGATTTAGGAGAGGTAACTTCTCCGGCTTTTTTGGTCAATTAAAAGAGTTAACCAATACAGATTATTTCAATAACATAGGATTTTTGTGGAATTGATGACTTAAACAGCCAATTTCAAGGTTCTAGTCATCTTTAACACTCACGACACTGAAAGAAGTGTTGACATCACTTTAATGCTATAGATCATTTTTCTTTAGACACATATCTTGTCCTATATTCTGATAGAGACTTGAAAAATCCACATGACAATTAAAAACATGTCAACACGTTGTAATGATATTATATTTCTATATTAGATGAGACTAGAAAGAAAATGTAAGGACATATGATCCACAGAGTGATTATAGAATCACTGAGTTAGGAGAATATAAAATTAAGTGGGAAACTTGTAGTAGTGCTATTCCTATACACTCAAGAAGGTGATTGGCTTTGGAAGACTTCTTGAAGTGAACTTCATGAACTGGAATTTGAAACTGAAACAGATGGGGAAACCAGCTCTTCAGACATTTATTTTAGTCAGGTCCTTTCTCTAATATGTGTATATATATATATGTGTGTGTATATATATCATATATACATATATGTCTGTATACACACACATATACAGATTTCGTTGTTGTTTTCACAAAGGAAGGAGAGTCCTTGAGTCATAAAAAAAACAGTCTGAGGGGTAAATATTAAGTAATAATTAAATAAATTGCTCTTTGGCACAAGAATCAGCCAGAGAGCCAGCTGAAAAGTAAGAACTATCATTTTAATAGATTAACCTGTATTTCCATTGGCCTAGTATGTGTTTACCTAGCACCCTTACAAAGTGTCTGCTAGAATGATGCAATAGTACAGTGTGTGACATCATCAGTAAATCCAAAACATGATAGTTTGTCATTAATATGCACAAAATCCAAAAGCATAAATATAAAAGCAATATTGAGAAACTTCATTAAAATGATCATTTGTGGAGAGGTGGCCACATATGAGCCTGATTTGTTTAATCATTAAACAAATATCATGAAAGTAAATATATTCAATATGTTGGTGACTGAAATGAGGTTAGTTAACTTGTTAAAGGAAATCATGTTATGGGAATCTATTGGACTCAGTCAAGAAAGAAGTATCATAGTCATTTAACTATATAAAAATTTGAAAACAAAACTTAAATATGGAAAAGAGATTCTTGATTTTAAAAAATGATTTTCAACAAAATAATATAATTTCAGAAAAAAATATTAATGACATTTGAATTCCTTCAGAGAGATTGTCAGGTTCTTATGATTTTTAATAATGTCTGAAATAAATTAAGCCTTTATGAGTAATCAAATTATTAGAAGTTTTTTTCTTATAATTAAAAAAAAAGTCAGTGGTATCTTAATGATAAAATCAATACCAACCCTGGGAATTTTAGGCAAGTAATATTATAAAGATAAATTACATAACACCAAATCCAGATATTACATTAATGAGACAATGTAAAAAGGTCTCTAAATCACTTTTTTCAATTACTTTTCCTAAGTATTATATGAATTTTTCCCCCCTGATGGAACTAGTTATTTCAGTTCTAGTGTTCTAAAACTAGGTTTAGAATGTCATACATGGTTTTTCTGTTTCAGGTACATATTTTGGCACTGAAAAGGCCCATAAAATAAAATTATCTCTTTTTCTTTCTGTCATTCTCAGTACATATATAGAAGGTAATAGACACATACTCTGGGGTTCAGCCAAAAATGGAAGTAGGGATTTTATGAAGTGATAAATGGTGTAATTTTTTTTAACGTGACATTTAAAATCTTGCTAAATAAAAATGTTCTTCTAGAAACCATACCTTTTGAAAATCAGGGCAATGACAAAGTCTGGGTTTACTTTTATTCTCCAGTCACATTCTTTCCCAGGAGGATATGGTTGCGGGTAGTTAGGTGATAAAATGACACCTGCTGGACCTGTCAGATTTCCTCCACATGCAGCTGTCATAAAAGAGGAAAGGGTTAGGTACAGAAAAGAAGCTCATCAATTATGTTAATTATAAACCAGAAATATGTTATAGGAAAATAAATATTCCTTAAAAACACTCCCATATACACTTCCTGAGTCATTATTTAACTTTCTGAGACTCAAGAAGTCTAAAAAAAATTTTAGCTTTCTGTTGATCAATTGTAAGCAATGAGCTTGCCCTAACCCAATTTTTTTTCTTAGAATTTCATCTTTACAACATTACTATAGATATAGATATAGAAATAGATATAGAGATATAAATATAGATGTAGATATATGTCTTTATGGATTATGTCCAATTAAAGTCCACACTAATTCGCAAACTAAAACTTTATCTATTCTTCCAAAATGATTTCATCTAGGACTCTAGTTACAAAAACATCCTCGAATATTGAATTCCCAGACAAATTTATATCATTATATGGTTCATGTTTTATATACCATGAGCAAGTTACTGCTTCATCCAAGTCACAGAATCATAGAACAAGAATTGGAAAGGACCTTAGAAGCCAAGTAGTTCAAACTGCTTATTATATAGATGAAGACACTGAGGCTTACGGCTTACAAAAAGAAAATGTTAAGTGTCTGACTTTGTCCAAGGTAATACAGTGTGAGAAGTGAGATTTGAACACAGGTTCTTTGATTCTAGAATCTATATATTTTCCATCTTACATGCCTTGCATTTTATGATAAATTATACAAATTGTCATGTAGGTGGCATATATAGATATAGAGATATACATGTCTATCTATGTATATGCATATAAAACAGTATAGTTGGCCTCAGACACTTCCCAACTGTGTGACCCTGGGCAAGTCAATTGACCCCCACTGCCCACCCTTACTACTCTTCCACCTAGGAGCCAAAACACAGAAATTAAGGGTTTAAAAAAAATTAAAAAAACAAAACAGTATGGTAAAGTTATATTAACACAATAATTTATAGTTTTACAAAAAGAGACTGAACTGATGATTTTAGGAGTGAAGAAACTTCATCTACCAATTCAGGTAAGTATCTCCTTGGTAACTTATAGTATGTCTAGAGTAGTGGTGGCAAAGCTTTTTAGAGACTGAGTGCCAGGACCCACCAACCCCACCCCACCCCCAGACTGAGTGCTGAGTCCCACCCACCTCACTCCTCCCACCCTTTCCCCAGACAAGGGAAGGAGAAAGTGCTCCCATTGACTGCTGGGCCGAGGGGTGGGTGAAGTGAAGAATGTGGTCACATGCAGAGGGGGAGGAAAATAGCTCCACCCTGAGTCTCTCTGATTTTCTAGTAATGAACTCTGGTAGGTGACTACAGCTATGCCCACAGGGAGGGCTCCGCATGCCCTTTTTGGCCTCTGTTCCATAGGTTTGCCATCATGGTGCTAGAGTGTTGAGATGTTAAATGACTTGCCCAGGGTCAGACAACCAATATGTGGAAAAATCAGTTCTTTGTTTTTCCTTTTACAGAAGCTAAATCTCTATGCTACAAGGTCTCACACATAACATTTTAAATTTTAAGAAATCTTTTTTTTTTTTTTTTTCATTTTAAAGAATGAGAAAGGTAATTTAAAAATTGGTTCCTGGAATCAGCTGGTCCGCTCAGTGGATTGAGAGCAAGGCCCAGAGATGGGAGGTCCTAGGTTCAAATCTGACTTCAAATACTCTTAACTTTATGACTCTGGGCAAATCACTTAACTCCCCTCAAATCACTCCCCACCCTCACCCCCACCCCCAGCCCTTACTACTCTTCTGCCTTGGAACAAATACATGGGATTGATTCTAAGATGGAAGGTAAGGATTTTGAAATTAAAAAAAATAAATAAATAAAATTAAAAATCAATTCCCCAAAGAGAGAAGTTATTTTTCCAGTGTAAAGTGAGAAAATTTTACTTTTTAATTCAACATATCTTTATCGAAATCCTAACTAAAGACAAACTATATGAAGTAAATATTACCAAAGCCCAAGATCATTCAATATTAGCAAAGACATTACTGACACAGATTTTAGTAAAGAATAATGTGTTATTAAAGAGGAACAGGAATTTTTAAAATCATTGATGATCAGTCATATTTAGAAGAGCCCAACACCTTTAAATCATTATTTTTAAATTACATGCATCAGAAATTAGCAAATGTGGTTTCCTTCCTCTGCTTGGTTTGAACTCAAAGAATAAGGACAAACTAATCACTTGAAATTTCATCACCATGCTATTTAATTTAGCTGTGGATACTCAATCCTTTCCCAGAGCCCTTACCTCCATTCTACTTAAGGAGAGGAAGGGAATGATCGTTTATTTAATGCCTAGCCTACTGTGTGTTAAGCATGTATATAAGGCCCAATGAGATTGAGTAGGGAAGAAATAATTTTCTACCTGAATACCTTTCACTGAATAAAGGAACAGAAGGACTTGGTGTTAATCATTTTTAAAAGGCTGAGGGGGAAGAGAAAAGGAAGAAAACAAAGCAGGGGGGACATGCTAACTGGAGAAAAGAAACTTTTTTTGAAGATCTAAGGAGCAGATTTGACTCAATACAAGTTTTCAGAGATGGGAAATGACAGATTCAGGCCATTGGCTCCAGGGTGCTCTGAGGGGGAAGAGTTCAGATATAACATTCAAATACTGACTGAAGAGAAACAAAGGGAAAATCTTGCCTTTGTTCCCTGCAGGTCCCAAGTGAGCTTTTGGGTTGAGACTGTTTAAAATCTTTAAAATGGAATTAAGTAGGCCCTCTTCCTTGTTTGTTCATTCCTTTAATTCTGGTATTCCCATCTTAATATCATTAGGTTTTAATTAGACAACATAGACAATATTTCAAATACAGATTAGAAGTGAGCCTGTAACATAACTAGTGAATCCATCAAAGTTTATCGACTTTGTAACAGAACTAACCCCCCCCCCCAAACATTTGAATATGGGGCCTCTGAGAATTATAGGGACCCTATAACTAATTTATTCAGTAATCTGCCCTTTCCTCTCCATCCCCCAATACTATCAGAGTATTCCTCATTAGCATGAACTTGGGGTAAGACAGGTGCTTCCTAAGTAGTCAACTAATCTTCATATTGCTGTCAATCAGCAGGCATTTAATTGCAAAGTTTCAGGCATTGGGTCAGTCAGTCCCTAAAAGTGAAAAAAAAAAGTGAAAAGTAAAAGTGAAAAAGCTTGCATTCTGCTGAGGAGATACAACATAGTAGATAGGGAAGTTTGGGGCAGAAGGCATTTTTAAATGGAGTAATAAAGAAAGATCTATTCAAGGATGCAGCTCTTGAACATGTGTGAACCTGGATGGGAATTAACATCTCCAAGAGATTTAAGTCAGGAGGGAGAATATTTTCATGAAAAGGGAGAGGGTAGCATGGCTTCTGCAAAAGGAATTAGAGCCAGCAAAAGATGGGAAAAGGAGGAAAGGACAGAGAGAGAAATGAGGCATTTATAAAGAGCTATATCCTAAAGATAAGGATGTGAGAAAACAAGACAGTTCCCAGTCTCAGAGCTTACTTCTTGTGGGGGAAGACAACATAGTAAGCAGAACTGGAAAAGGAGAGAACCTTTAAAAGGTAAGGGCTTCTGGTAAAAATAATTTTTTTCTTGTTAGAATAAATGATCACATGACCTTTTCCATTATGTGGCTTCCTAATTTTTAGCTAATTATTTATGCTAAGTAGCTGTTAAATTCAAAAATTATTTCTATACTGCCAAAGGAGTATAAGAGCTAGGAAAAAGTGAGTAATCTTATTTTTATATCTAGGCTAAGGCTGTTTTACATCTTGAATGTTTTCTCTTTATCTGCTGAATTTGTTTTTATTCTTTTAAGTCTAACACAAAGGCCACCTCCTCAATGAAGTTTTCTGTAGCTACAAATCTCCCTTCATTAATTATACTGATGTCTTCATCCCTCAGTAGTTGATAAGTTTCATGAGGGTAGGGACGTGTCTTATCCTATCATTCTCAACACTCAGGACAGTGCTTTGAGCAGAATTCACTTAGTACTTTAAAAAAAAATTTGAATGATTCTTCCCAGCTCACCTCCCCAACCCTTAGTTGCTATATTCTCAGGACAGGTATTCACATGTTGAGGTCTTTAGATGCTAACAAGGTACACTATCTCTGAACCCTTTATGAGTTGTGAATACCTCCCTAATTAAGTCAATAAAGGAAAACTGAGATTGGTAGAGTAAATACATTATCACAACTACAGAATTAAATAATTAGTTTAATTAATTAAATGGTTAAATAATTAAATAGTTACACCCTAGTGATTTTTCAGAGTTTCAGAATAAGAGAGATGGTAAATGGAATTGATTGTAGAGGAGACTACTAGAAAAAGGGATTTCTACATTAACACATACAGACACCCACATGTGTACATGCACACAGAGAATGTGTAGCTTCAAAGGAATGCTATTAGACTAAAAGGATAGATTGCATTCAGCAAAGAGTAGAAATATAGTCTAGATAGAAATATAGCCACCAGAGAGAGGAAAGAGCTCCAAAGAGCATAACCCCTAGTAGGAGAGAAGAGAGGCAGCTATGGACTTGGGAGACAGTAGCCTAGCTTAAAGAAACACTGAGGACTACTCAAGGTAAGGACTTCCAGATCTTGTAGTTCTAAATCTTGTAATGTTTGCCACACATGTACACTGAATACCTTCAACTATCATAATGCTCTGAAGTTTGAGCTTAATATTCCTATGTATTTACAGGAGATTTTATGGCAGTTTTATGTAAGAAAGATATTCTCACTGTTTTCACTATGTCATCTTAGTAAACACCTTTGCTGATAGCTAATTGTATCCCCTCAGTGACTACTGGTGAAACACAGTGAGAAAGGATGGTCTTGGGGTGTAGGTTTGAGGTTAGAAGTGAAAACCTACAGAGTTATCCCTAGGACCAGAGATAAGAGTTGACCTCTGGGGATCTAACCTTGTTGTGAAGGTAAAAGCAGGGAAAGGAGACAAGTGCAATGGGCACATCTAGTAGACAAGACCTTTAAGACCCTAAACAAGATCTGAAAACGAGTCAAAGGTAAGATGACGTATTGAGAACCGGGCTGGGAATGAAGAGGACTGGATCCCCATCCTAAGTCTGGCACGATGGCTCTTTTCTCTCCACCTCAGTTTTCTTTCTAAAAATGAGAGGGTTGGACGAGGTAGCTTCTATATAGGTATTTCTCACTCTAACATTATAGTCTATGACGCTAAGTCATAACTAAGAGAAGCACCGACATTAAATGTACATGCAAATGCAATATATGTGTTTGTGTCTATTTATATCGATATCTATACAAAATGGATTTCTTTTCTCTTTTAAGAGAAAAGCATGTATAGAAATAATGTCATATTCCCCTATTAGTGTTTAAGTTCTTTGCAGGCAAAGGATATATTTCATTCAAATTGTGCTTCTCTCTAAGCCCCTCATAGATGCTCAGTAAGCAAAAGAGGCTTAATTATTTACTGATTCATTCATTTATTTATTTATATAATCAGAGTGAGTGGTCTCTAAAAAAAGAAAAGAATCAAAGTTCAACATCAGATACCTACTTAGTTCTCCTCAGAGCTACAATAGGTTTTACAGTTGTTACTGGCAATTATAAGACTAACTTTGGAGCTGAATAGCAGTATAAATTAGAGGGAAAGATGTGTGAATTTGGAATTAAGTGTTTAATTTGATCTAAGCAGAGGACTATTTGTAAGCCATTAACTGGTAGCTGTTTAATGTATTCTCCCCCTAGCCAAAAATGCAGCAAACAACCTGAAGACTTCCTTCATTTAAAAACAGTCCCAACTAACAAGATGGTTGATTTTATAGGTAATTACTCTAGTAAAAAAAAAAAATCACAAATCTTGCATGTCTTTTGATGACTCAGCTTGAGGTAAAACACATGAAGATTCCCAGGAACGTTATAAAGTGTGACTACAGCCCCAAACATTAAATAAACATGAATCGCTGTCTGACAATGTTCTGAATGCTAATAAGTACCACTATTAAATAGTATGTATCCTCGGTACTCTACAATAAGTGCTTTGTGAGAATTTTGAAAGCTGTATGTCATAGCTTTATAGGACTACTGAGAATTTGAATCCTGCCATGCATATGACAATAAAAATTATTTTAAACTGCAAAATCCCCTCAAGGTCACCCTATGTAAAATGGCAGATTAACTATGTGCATGTCATTTCACTATCACTGACTCTTCTCATAGTGTAATTAAATTTTACATTTTTTTCCCAAAATAACTCATAAAGAAACACAATTGAAATGTGACAGATCATTAAAATAACAAGTTTTTTAAGTGTGTTCTTGGAATTAATCTTATATTTTATTTTATTTTATTTTTATAGTCAAGTAATTGTGAGGCACACTTTATGTATACTAACTATTATTTTATATACTGCTTATTATTATATTAATTACACTATTACTATTATATATATATATTTATAATTGTCCTAAATGAAATAAAATTTGTCATGAGTCATAGAGGGTGGTTAATCAACACAAATTTAGCAAAAATTGAAATTTTTTAATGTATCACGTGAATTTTCCATTTATAGACTTCTTTTGATCCTGTATACTTTGTATTTACTTATTTATGTATACATTGCTTTTTCCCACTGAAATGTAAGTTCCTTAAGGGCAGGAATTCTTTCCTTTTCCCTTACCTTCTTTCCTCCTTTCCCTCTTCCCTCTATTTCCCTTCTCTCATATGTTTACTTAGTTTTTTTTCCCCTTTCTCTTTTATTTCTTTAATCTTCTTCGCCTAGTGCAAAATCTAGGAAACAGTAACTTCTCCAATAATTCTTGTCATTTGGTCGATTGGGAGTAATTCATGTTGATGGGAACAATTTCCAACTTTCAATNCTATTATATATATATATTTATAATTGTCCTAAATGAAATAAAATTTGTCATGAGTCATAGAGGGTGGTTAATCAACACAAATTTAGCAAAAATTGAAATTTTTTAATGTATCACGTGAATTTTCCATTTATAGACTTCTTTTGATCCTGTATACTTTGTATTTACTTATTTATGTATACATTGCTTTTTCCCACTGAAATGTAAGTTCCTTAAGGGCAGGAATTCTTTCCTTTTCCCTTACCTTCTTTCCTCCTTTCCCTCTTCCCTCTATTTCCCTTCTCTCATATGTTTACTCAGTTTTTTTTCCCCTTTCTCTTTTATTTCTTTAATCTTCTTCGCCTAGTGCAAAATCTAGGAAACAGTAACTTCTCCAATAATTCTTGTCATTTGGTCGATTGGGAGTAATTCATGTTGATGGGAACAATTTCCAACTTTCAATAAATATCTTAAATGATGCTGAATATTTGAGAAGTCATTTCAAAGGAGAGAAATATTTTAAGCTAAGAGATTACATCATAGGCAATGTTCCATATTAAAATTAGAAGCAAACTTATAAAGTCATGAATCAGTAACTTCTTAAACTTGGAACTGTTAGTATATAGATGTATATTTTGTAGAAGGGGATTTTTTTTCAAACATTTATTAATATTCATTTTTAACATGGTTACATGATTCATGCTCCTACTTTCCCCTTCGCACACACACCCCCACTCTCCCCACCCATGGCCAATGCGCATTTCCACTAGTTTTGTCATGTGTCCTTGATCAAGACCAATTTCCAAATTGTTGGTAGTTGCATTGGTGTGGTAGTTTCGAGTCCACACCCTCAATCATGTCCACCCCGACCCATGCGTTCAAGCAGTTGTTTTTCTTATATGTTTCCTCTCCTGTAGTTCTTCCTCTGAATGTGGGTAGCGTTCTTTACCATAAATCCCTCAAAATTGTCCTGAGTCATTGTATTGCTGCTGGTACAGAAGTCCATTACATTCGATTTTACCACAGTATATCAGTCTCTGTGTACAATGTTCTTCTGGCTCTGCTCCTTTCGCTCTGCATCAGTTCCTGGAGGTCTCTCCAGTTCGCCTGGAACTCCTCCACTTTATTATTCCTTTTAGCACAATAGTATTCCATCACCAACATATACCACAGTTTGTTCAGCCATTCCCCAATTGAAGGACATACCCTCCTTTTCCAATTTGTTGCCACCACAAAAAGCACAGCTATAAATATTTTCGTACAAGTCTGTTTATCTATGATCTCATTGGGGTACAAACCCAACAATGGTATGGCTGGATCAAAGGGCAGGCATTCTTTTATAGCCCTTTGAGCATGGTTCCAAATTGCCAGCCAGAATGGCTGGATCAGTTCACAGCTCCACCAGCAATGCATTAATGTCCCAATTTTGCCACATCCCCTCCAACATTCATTACTCTCCCCTTCTTTCATTTTAGCCACTCTGCTAGGTGTGAGGTGATACCTCAGAGTTGTTTTGATTTGTATTTCTCTAATTATTAGAGATTTGGAACACTTTCTCATGTGTTTATTGATACTTTTGATTTCTTTACCTGAAAATTGCCTATTCATGTCTCTTGCCCATTTATCAATTGGGGAATGGCTTGATTTTTTATACAATTGCTTTAACTCCTTGTATATTTGAGTAATTAGACCCCTGTCAGAGTTTTTCGTTATAAAGATTTTTTCCCAATTTGTTGTTTCCCTTGTAGAAGGGGATTTTTATTACATGCAATATTAGCAAATCTAGTCACCCTCACATGATTTGAGCTTCCTTAATTATATGGCAATAATCTGATCACTTAAATAACCAACTGTAAAAGTGAAATTTGGAAAATGCCATCTAAAAGTGTATATATTTCTATGGACATGGGAAATGTATCAAAACTACATTTCCCGTGATCCAACATGGTCCAACTGGTTTCCGTTTCCGGGTCTTTGGGCTTGGGGAGGCCGATGTCTTGACGCGGGGAAGAGCTTAAATCTCCTGCGTTAGGAGGGAGTGGTCTCTTTGCCAGTAGGCTCTCTTTGCCAGTAGGCTCTTGGCTAGCAGACTCAGAGAGAGTAATGGAGGCAGCAGTTTTGAATGCTTACAAGCGCGTGGTCTAATGATTTTATCTATCAGCATGGCTTTAATTAAATTACTAATTTATATTAATATAGCAGCCTTTATCATTTTTTCATTTTAATACAACTAATATTTTTAAGACTTGATTCTCTTTTTTTATATCAGGAATCCTCATACCTTCAGTATTTATCTATCATATTGCGATACAAGATGAGAAAAAATATATAAAGTTTTATGTTAATTTTCTTTATTATTATTATTTTAGAATTTAGATCTAAAAGGGACTTTCTGGATCATTTCATACAGATCTCTCTTGCTATAGATAAAGAAATACAGATCCAGAAAAGGAAGGTGACCTATTCAAGGTCACAGAAAGAGAATGGGACAGAACCAAGATTAGAACTCTAAATCTTATTATGCTTATTCTACTATAGAACCTTCTATAGAAAATAACATAAAACGTTCAGAAAATTTTAAGAGTCTCGAGTAGCAAGTTTCAGAGATTCAGGTGATTGTAAAGCATAGTTTTGCAACAATTTTTTTGCAACATTTTTGAAGCATAGCTTAATAATTTTAATAGAAATCTTCATATTTTTCCTAAATTAAAGGTTTGGTGCTTATTTTTCTTCTTTTCCTTACAGAGTACTTACCTATACATGTAGGAGGGTCTGGCTGCCAGAAGAATCGGTTATTCAGTTGCACACAAGTGATTTTAGCCTGTCCTTGAAGTTGATATCCAGGATCGCATTGGAAAGTTATGGTATCTCCAGGTTCTCTACTATCTCCATAGCGGGTACCATTTTGAGGCATACCAGGGTCATTGCAAGTAGATGCAATAGATGCTGGAAAGAAAAGTTAGTTAAAAGATAAATTTATTTGAATCATATTTGCTAAATTTATTGGAACACATATCAACACTTCTTTGTTGCAACATTTTTTAGAGTGTTGAAGCAACTCTTCATTTATAAGAATGTAAAAGTGGGCTGTCTTCCCCAGAAATCCATTCAGTAAGTTACATATTTCTTCGTTTTGTTCTGTTCTAATGGTGAAAAAAAAAAAAGAGATAAAATCAATGCTCCTTTTTGCTCCCTTTTAAATTGGCAAATGAATTAAAAATCAATTTTGACAATCAAAACATATCTATTTAATAGTCCTCTGAATCATTAGTAAGAGTTCATCTAACAAATACAAAATTTTAAGTAATATTTTGGGTTAGAGAGAACACAAAACAAATTTACCCTGTTAGGAACTCCAAGTGCTAGTTATAAATTTATTAATATGATTTTTAAAATCGGTGTTGTTATAATAAGAGAACAAACCTAAAAAGAGGACTAAGCCAAAAAAAAGCAGTTATAGAAATTCACTTCAATTTTCTCATGTTCCCCTTCAAAAAACTTTAAAATAATGCCTCAAATTGAATTCTGTAGTGCCTGAAATAACAAGTTTGGAAGTAAGAAAATTTTCAACCCCTGGACAACTTAGAATTTTACTAAGGAAAATGAGTCTCAACAAGGTGGTGTTAGGCCCAAGGAGTTTAGCACAGGTTGACTTGGGGGCAGTCACTTTGGGAACACATGGGCTCTAGGGTAGGTAGGGGGGTCAGAGAAAAGGAGATTACAGAAGATCTTTTGTTGGTACTCAGTGCAAGACCCTCCTGGATTGCCAATATAGAGTTTTGGGTTGAGGTCTCAGGGCAAAAAGGAACACAGAGCACTGGAGCTTGTGGTATAGGGGAAAAGGAGCCCTGATCACAGTTCCAGGACACAGAGGAATGTTTATGGTCCCTTATGAGAGAATAGGATACGCTGAATCAGGGTTGAGAAGAGCACTATCGCTTGACTGAGCTGCATTTATAGGGCCAGAAGGAACAAAAGTGATCTAAGTCACAGGAGAGCATGAGCCCTGGTCACAGTTTCAGAGAAGAGGGGACTGCTTACAGCGAAAGCATAATCCCAGAGAGCAATGTCCACACCTCTCCTGAGACCACACTGCCTTAGAAGAACTGAAAACTTTCAGACCCCCAAGAATTAAACCTGAAAACAGTTGCACAAAAATCCTGAAGCTTGGAATTGTGTTCTCTCAATTCCAGGAACAGAGCTGAACTTTAACATAAAGTTACAAGTCAGAAATAGGCTTTAAATATAAGCTAACAACATAAAACTATCCTGCCCATAGAAAGTTACAATAGAGGCAGGGAAAATGAAAACACTAATTTTAACGAAAACAAACTCATTTTAAGAAGAAACAAGAGAGAAAGAGTGTTAGGAGAGAGTGGATAGGATAGTGGGAAATAAACAATTAGTAATCATAACTATGAATCCTGTTAAATGTGGTTTATAATAAACACATTTAAAACAGAGACATACACACAAAGAGTAACAATAATTCTGTTAAAGTCAAATCTATTATACTTCAACTGAAGTAAGGAAAGCAGGGGTAGCAAGCATGATCTCAGACAAAGCAAAAGCAAAAGCAGACCCAATTTAAAAAGATCAGCACTGAAACTACATTATCAATATTAAAAATATAAGCACCAAATGGCAGATTATCTACATTCTTAAAGGAAAAAGTAAATTAGTTATAGGAGGAAGTAGTTAGTAAAACCTCAACCTTCTCCCTTCAGAATTAGATAACAAAAAAAAGAAAAACTACTTTGGAAAAGATATAGATTAGATTTAATAGAGATCCAGAGAATGGAGAAAGGCAATAAAAGGGAATATGTTTTTTAAAAAAGGTAAATGGCACCTTCACAAAAATTGATCATGTTTTAGGGCACAAAAAGCTCACAAACAACTGCTTAAAAGCAAAATATGAAATGTATATTTTCTAGCTGATAATACAATACAAATTATAATCAACCAAGAGCCATGGACACATAGTTTAAAAATTAATTAAGGGGGCAGCTGGGTAGCACAGTGGATTGAGAGTCAGGCCTAGAGACAGGAGGTCCTAGGTTCAAATCTGGCGTCAGACACTCCCTGGCTGTATTACCCTGGTCAAGTCACTTGACCCCCATTGCGCACCCTTACCACTCTTCTGCCTTGGAGCCAATACACAGAAGTTAAGGGTTTAAAATAAAAAATAAAAAATAATAATAATTGAAAACTAAATAATCTAATCTTAAGGAATGAGTGGGTCAAAGAACAAATCATTGCAATAAAAAATTTTTCATTAAAAATATTGACAATGTGGCAATATACCAAAATTTAATGAATGCAACAAAAGCAATACTTAGGGGAAAATTTATATCTTTAAATGGTTATATCAATAAAATAGAGAAAGGGCAAATCAACAAATTGGACAAATTAAAATCACCAATTAAACACCATATTGGAAATTCTGAAAATTAAAGAGATTAATAAAATTGAAAGGAAGAAACCATTGAACTAATAAGTAAAACTAGGAGCTTGGGCCAGGGGGAGAGGACAAAAGATAAATCATCACATAATTTGGCTAAAACTTAAGAAAGAAGACCAAGTAACATCTATATAGTGGGGAAAATGGAAAGGATAAATATATCACTAATGAAGATGAAACTAAAGCAATTACTAGCTATTTTGCCCACTTATATACCAATAAATCTAACTACAAAGTGAAATGGATGAATATTTACAAAAATTATAAACTTCCCCATATTAACAGAAAAGGAAATAAAATACTTAAATTATGCCAACTTGGAAAAAGAAATTGAATAGCAATAAATGACCTCCCTAAGGAAAAACTAGGAACAGATGAATTCATAAGTAAATTATACCAAATATTTAAAGACAAATTAATTTTAATAGCATATAAACTATTTGAAAAAAAATGCAAAGGAGACCTTCCAAATTCCTTCCATAAAACAAATATGGTGCTAATACCTAAACCAGGAAGAATATAAATAGGAAAAAAAAAACAACTATAGGTCATCATCCATAATGGACACTGAAGCAAAAATGTTAAATAAAATACTAGCAAGGAGATTATAGCAATATATCACAAAGATCATACACCATGATCAAGTGAGATTTATACCAAGAATGCAGATTTTGTTTAGTATTAGGAAAACTAT
Organism: Gracilinanus agilis; assembly: GCF_016433145.1. Taxonomy (NCBI): domain Eukaryota; kingdom Metazoa; phylum Chordata; class Mammalia; order Didelphimorphia; family Didelphidae; genus Gracilinanus; species Gracilinanus agilis. The sequence goes on along the minus strand of NC_058131.1, from coordinate 190,102,506 downwards.
CAGCATAACTGACCATATCAACAACATGAACAAAAAAAATCATATGAATATCTCAAAAGAGGAATAAAAAGTTTTTGACAAAATACAATATTCATTCCCATTAAAAACATGAGAAGGTATAAGAATAAATGAAGCTTTACTTAAAATGATAAATAATATCTATCTAAAACCAAGCATAATCATTATTAATAATAAGGATAAACTACAACTCTTCCCAATAAGATCTGTAGTGAATCAAGAATGCCCATTATCACCAGTATTATTCAGTATTGTACTAGAAACCCTCACTATTGCAATGAGAGAAAATAAAACAAAAGAATTAGAAGAGTCAATGAGAAAACAAAACTATAACTCTTTGCAGATGATATGATAGTATACTTATAGAATTCTAGAAGTCAGCTGAAAAACTATTGAAAAAACAACTTCATAAAAGTTTAAAACCCACATAAATTATCAGCATTTCTATTTATTAATAATCAAATTCAGCAGAAAGAGGCAGAAAGAAAAAATCCATATAAAATAATTGTAGACAAGATAAAATATTTGGGATTCTGCCTACCAATACAAACCTAGGAACTCTATGAACAATTACAAAACACTTTTCACACAAGTAAACTCAGATCTAAATAAGTGAATGAATATTAATTACTCATGGATAGGTGGAACCAATATAATATAAATGCCAACTTTACCTAAATTAATTTTTAATTCAAACCATGTCAGTCAGACAACCAAAATATTTCATGGAACCAGAAAAAATACTAACAAATTTATCTGGAAGAACAATAGAATATCAAGGAAATTGATTAAAAATATAAATAAAAGTAGTTTTGCAGTACCAGGTTTCAAAATTAAAAATTTAAAAAAAAGTTATCATCAACAATCTGGTTCAAGTCAAGAAAGAGAGTGGTAGATCAGTGAAATAGATTATTGGGGAAACTGGAAAGCAGTTTGGCAGAAACTAGGTACAGATCAACAGATATCACATTGTATATCGAAATAAAGTCAAAATGGACACATAGAAATAGTGATATAAGCAAATTATTCTATGAAATACTTTTCCCGTCATATCTATAGGAAAGGGAAAAATTTATGACCAAATAAGAGATATTGATCACCACAAGATATAAAATGGATAATTTTGATTACATGAAATATAAAAGTGTCTGAACAAATGCAGCTAATATTAGAGGGAAGGTAGGAAATGGCAGGAAGTGGGACAAGATTACAGCAAAGCTTTCTGATAAATGTCTTATTTCCCAAATATACAGAAAACAGAGTCAGATTTATATGAATATAAATCATTGCCCAATTGATAAAATGGTCAAGGGATATGAACAGGCAATTCTTAGAAGAAGAAATCAAAGTTATCTGTTATCTTATGAAAATATACTCTCAATCACAGCTGTTTAGAGAAATGCAAATTGGAAGTCGATCTAACTATTTTTGAGTACAATTATGAGCTATGGCCAAAAGACTATAAAACCTTTAATCCAGCAAGACCATGACTAGGTCTGTATCTTTAAAAGATCAAAGAAAAAAGATCTTATATGCACAAAAATTGTTATAACAGTTCTTTTTGTGGTAACTATGAAATGGAAATTAAAAGCATGCCCATCAATTGGGAGATGACTGACCAAGTTGTGGTATATGTTTGAGATGTAATAGTATTGTGTTATAAGAAATCACAAGCTGGATTATTTCAGGAAAACAGGAAAATATATGAAATGACATATTGAAAGTGAGCAAAGTCAGATCACTGTACACAGAAATACTGTACAATGATCAGCTGTGAAGGACTTAGCTATTATTAGCAATATAATGATACTATATATAGCATATATATACATACAATGTATACATATATACTATTCTATATACATATACAAATGTATACAATATAATGATAAAAAAACATGTTGAAAAATGTTAACCACCTCCAGAGAAAAAAGTGATGGAGTCTGAATGCAGGTTAAAGAATACTTTTCTTGTTTTCTTTTGCAACATGGCTAATATGGAAATCTGTTTTGCAAGATTGCACATGTCTATTCTTATATTAAAGGGCTTGTCTTCTCAAGAAGGGGTTAGGAAAGGGAGGGATTGAGTTTGGAACTCAATTACAAAATAGTAAAAACTGTTTTCATGTGTAATTGAGAAAAATATAATTAAAACATTCTTAAAAGAAAAAAGGCCTAAGTATAATTTAATCAGTCTTCAGTGGCCTACCTCAGATCTACGTATTTCATCATATCTACAATGATAACACAAATGGTAGAAATTTCAGGACAGTTGAACATGAGAAGGAAAGGGTGTAATTGAGCTAAATTGTATAAAATGGACTAAATGCTCTCTAAGGTCTCTCCAAGTTCTCCATGTTTTATCCTATTATCATCTGTGTTTCCAGGGAATACCTAATATGAAAAATAAATTACATCCAGAGGAAGCCCATTTAGCTTCTGCTAATTATAACTGATTTTCCTCCTTAAATCAAGCTTCTATTTTCTTTCTGAAACTTTCACTCATTGCTCCCAGTTCTGCCCTTTTGAGTCAGAGTAGGATGAGGCTAAAACTCAATAATCTGTCTTCTATGTCATTATCTTGTGAAAATTTTATTTTTTTCTCTCTTACCCAAAACACACACACACACACACACACACACACACACACACACACACACACACACATTCATCCTTTCTGACACAGCTTTTAATTACATGCATTCCTAATAGAATAAAAATGTACCACTCATACAATAGGTGATTAATAAATGCTTGTTTACTTGACTTGATAGTGTCAAGTTCTCATGTGAGGCAACTTTAGGTAGTGAATAATGATCTCACCTTCACCTCGGAGTCAGGAGGGCTTGTGCTCAAGTCCTGCCCTGATACAGCCTGGCTTCTGTGACCTTAGGGAACTTACTTAACCTATAAGTGCCCAGCAAACTCTCTAAATCCATACTATTGCAGAGAAAGTGTGAACTGCACTGTTTAGAACACTTCTCACCAGAAACTTCCAAACTCAGCTGAAATTATAGATCCAATTCAAAAGGAAAAAAAATTATCAAATTTAGAATTCTTTTTATCTTTTGATCATTTATAAAATGATGACAGAATGATGATTTTATTTCAGATATCTATTCCTCTGTTCCATTTATTTTCAGATGCTCCAGAATTTCTAATTATATTTTTTAAAAAAAGAAATAACATATAATTACCATTATATTCAGGCCTGATACTCTGATACTCTGAGAATGGTCCCTTAATGCTTTGGCAATTTAAAGGAAAAGAGCTGTCTCATATCCCTGTTGGATATAGTTAATGTGATCTGTCAAGTAAAAGTCTTCCATACATGAAAAGAAAAACTGCCAAATAGTTGTGGGATCTAGAGCTTGAAGGGTTTTATATATCACTATTTTGAACGCCCATATCTGAAAGCTAAGGAAACTGAGATACAGAGAACACTAATGAGTAATGATTAAAATGGCTGAAATACCAGATCTTCTGATTCCAAATTTCAGCATGTACTCTTTCGAAATGATTCTTATAAACACATCTGTATGGTCATTTTTTTAGGCAGGTACTTTAATGGTACCAAAGAATAAGACATCAATTAAGATTGGATGTATGCATGTATGGGGGTATTTATATACATATGCATATATATACATATATATATGTAAGCATGCATATATACCTGTATGCAGATATATAATATCTATGTGTTAAAATGTATGCTATATAGACTCCTCAATTTAAAACCTCTGAGATACCAACTATGAGAAGCAGGAAGTAATAGTGTAAAAACAAACGTATACTCTAAGTTAGGAAGATGTGGAGAAAAGTCCTGTGCCTGACACTTAGTATGGAACTAAAGCAAGTTATCTCTTTGAACTTTAGTTTCATTATCTTTGAAATGGGAATAATAATGCCTGTAGTACCCACCTCACAGGATTGGTCTGTGTCCCAAAGGAGATAGTACATATAAAATGATTTGGAGATTTTAAAGAGCAAGTATCAATGTCAGTTTTCAGTTAATTTAATATAACATAATTTAAAATATATAATAAATGTATAATTTAATTATCTACAGCTTTCCAGAAAAGAAGAGGAAAGTGATAGGGCCTTGGGATGTTACTGAAAGCTGTTGGAAGGAAAGTTTTGGCCTTGGAAAAAAATCACCAAATCCTGAAGGTACATAGCCAGATTCATTTTGCCTCAGACCCAGACTTTTACACTTAAACCACTGATTCCATTTCCTTCAGAATTTTGAACTTTCTTATTTAAAAACAGAATAAATTCAGGCTTTCCTGTTTTGTATATAGATATGCAATATATACATATTTTATATGTAAAATGCTATTTCCTCATTACAATATGTATATTTAAAAACTTAAAAATCAGCTGTTGATCAAGTATTCAAGTAATTCACTTTATATGATATTAGTAATATTAGGTAGCCAGGTGGCTGTGTGTAGGATCACTAAACTTGGCACCAGGAATATCTGAGCTCAAGTCTCACTTCAGATTCTTACTAGCTGTATAAATTTGGGCAAGTTTTTTAACCTTTCTCAACCTCAGTTTCCTTACCAGTAAAATGAAGATATTTATAATCACCACAGAACCATATCAAAGAATTCACCAAATTACAAATAGGAGAAATGCAAGTCAAAACAACCTTGAGGTTTCATTGCACAACTTGCAAATTATTTTTTTTATTTTTCTTTTGAATATTGTCCCCTAGTTACATATTTCATGTTTTTTCCTTATCCCCCAAGCCCCCCTAATCCCCCTTAGCAGATGCACAATTCCACTGGGTTTTACATATATCATTGATCAAAGCCTAATTCCATATTATTGGTAGTTGGACTAGAGTTATCGTTTAGTGCCTACATCCCCAATAATATCCCCATCAGTGCATGTGTTCAAGCAGTTATTTTTCTTCTGTGTTTCTCCTCCCACAGTTCTTACTCTGAATGTGGCTAGTTTTCTTTCTCGTAAGTCTTTCAGCCTTGCTCTGGATCTTTACATTGCTGCTAGTGGAGAAGTCCGTTATGTTCAATTACACCACAGTGTCTCTGTGTATAATATTCTCCTGGTTCTCCTCCTTTCACTCTGCATCAATTCCTGGAGGTCATTCCAGTTCACATGGAATTCCTCCAGTTCTTTATTCCTTTGAGCACAATAGTATTCCATCACCAACAGATACCACAATTGGTTCAGCCATTTCCCAGTCAAAGGATATTCTCTCAATTTTCCAATTTTTTGCTACTACAAAGAGCAAGGCTATGAATATTTTTGTATAAGTCTTTTTTCCTTATTATTTCAACTTACAAATTATTGAAGATGATAAAAGATAGAAATATTAAAATTTGGTAAGGTTATAGGAAAATGGGTACACTAGTGCATTGTGGGAGGAGCTATAAATCAACACAAGTTTGTTATTATGTAAATAAGGTGACTAAAATGTTTTGTTATTGTGATAATTAGATTAAAGCTACCCTGCCCATCTTTAGATTTAATCATCAAAGGTGAAAACATCTCCACTTAACTCACAAGTTGGGTGGTCTGTGACCCATGTGTGTTAGAGTGAGTGACAAATCAAAATTTACTGACTGCCTCCTGGGCAGTCCTAAGGAAAGTGTCTGTTGTGACTGGACATGTAAACTAAGAGGAAGGCACAGGAAGTGATGCAAAAGAAGCTCCTTTAAAAGAGAGTGCAGTGAACTCAGCGGCTCTTCTGGTTCATGAACAGGACTTGAAGGAGTACTTCTGGTTTGTGACTGGGACTTAGAGGAGCTCTGGAGCTGGTGAGACTGTTCTTAAATCTTTCCTTTGGAATTCCATGAAATAAGAGTAAAGACTGAATCTTTCTGAACTTCTCTTAAGGAACTTCCCTTTCAAAAGAGACTCTGTGACTGAAACTTTTGCTTCATACGCCTCCTGGGCCTTTGGGCCTCAGCCCTCGACTCAAGGTTTAGCCTTTTTCCAATTAAGTACTAGATAGATCTGGTTGGGTTAAACCAGGGACCTAAGCAAATTATTTAGTTTGTCAGTTATTTATCTTACCTTATCCTTTCTCTAAATTTCTTAATTTCTCTCTCTCTTCTCATTTGTAAATAAACTTCCATGAAAGTCATTTTGACTTGAGGTTATTCTTTAATTGGGAATTGATAATTATTCAGTTCCCTGGTGACCAAACCTTTTAATATTCATCCAATCCAAAACCCTTTTTTACCCCTAACATTATTTAACTCAGGGATTCTAATACTAACATTATACCCTAGGATGATGTAAATAAAAAGAAAGTCTTTGATATTGTATTGTTTAAGAAAGTATTTGTATAAATTGAGATATTCACAATAGCCCTTTTAGTAAAAGCAAAGAATCAGAAACAGATGTCCATCAATTGGGAAGTCATTAAATAAATAGTGATACATGATTGTATTGAAATATTACTATATTATAAAAAGTGGATCAGTTTGACATGAAAAAGTGAAAGGGAAGTGATGATGGAGGAAGATATGCTGATTTAAGAAAATTAAACAACCAATAAAACAACCAAAGGACATCAATAAAAACATTAAAAAATAAAGCACACAGCAAATAGTAGTATCCACTTCATAGAGTTGCAAGAAAAACAACACATGAGCAGTATTTCAAAAACTTTAAGGTGCTACATAAATGCTAGATATTATCACTTGTTATATCTAGATAACTGGCATAATTTTAGTGCAAAGTATACAAAAAGACAGAAGATTTCACAGTGGCACCTTAGGAGATGTTCTCAAGGGCATATATATTGGAGTATTAATAGTAAATCAAAAGCTAAATGTCTAAGAGTGGAAGTGTTCTCCCCCAATTCCCTACTCACTACTCTTTCTTTTTGAGAGTTTGGAATTAAAAAAGAAAGAAAGCAAGCTCTTGGGATTATTGTTGGTCAGATTACAAAAGTAATAACAAGACATAAGAAAAACAATTTTAAGCAATGCAGAGGGAAATACTATAGTTTGCTCTTTGAAATAAAGCCTATGTTATTTTACTTTTTATTTTGAGTTGCAGGAGGATGTTGCCAGAGCAATGGCAATAAGGTTTATACTAAGCCTGATATTAAAGCCCCCAAACAAAAAATGTTAAAGTTGGTGTCAGAAATTGCTTTTACACCTTCAGGGTTATAACAATGTTAGTGGTGAAACATGTACTCATTCTTTTTTTTTTTAATTCGAGTATTCATTTTATGTGTTAAAAAATATAGTTTACTCATTTTTTCCTTATGTATTTTTTTCTTCATATGAGATTTTGGTGATTCTGAACTTCTCTAGATTTTTGTCATAAAAAGAAAGCAATTATTTCTGTTGCACAATTCTGGTAGTGCTATTACCTTAGAAAGAGAACTGAAGTGTTGGACAATTGCAAATTCTCACAGTTGTTCTCTGGAACATTTTAGATCATAAAAATGACTCTCACAAACCCTTGAATATCTTAAGTATATGTCTACACTATTGTTCCAGTTGAAATCCTTATCATTTTGATTCACTGTAGTCATGGAGAAAATGTGTTAAAACTGAGTTTAGAAGCACTAGTCATATTTCATTTTACAATAGAAAGTGACAAAAAACAGACAAACAGATGGGATCATATAAAGTAATTCTGGGCATAGTTTCCTAAATAATTATTGATTATGTCATAATGAGTTACAAAATTCTAAGATATTTTCCCCTTAAAATAAACTTAACAACTTATAAGGAATATAAAAGAATATATATAGATGATAAAATGGATAACTTTGATTTCACAAAATTAAAACTTTTTGTACAGATAAATCTAAAAAGCTAAGATTAAAAGTTAAACAATTATGTGGGGAAAATTTTTTATAGTATATATCTCATTTTCAAAACAGTTAAGGAACTGATTGAAGTTTATAAGAAAAAAAATCCATTCTTCAATTGATCTAAAGATATGGATGGACAATTCTCAAGAGGAAAATCCCAGACTATGCATAGCCATGTAGAAAAAAAATGCTCCAAATTATTTAGTAATTAGAAAAATGAATATTAAACCAACTTTGAGATTTTATTTCACACCTACTCGAATAAAATAATGACAAAAACAAAAAGAAGAAAAATGGTAGATGTTGCAGAAGCTATGAAAAAATAGCCACATGGATTCACTGTTAGTGGGCCTATGAATGGTTATCATTATTCTTGAAAGTAATCTGAAATCATAAGCAAAAATTTATTAACTATCTCATGTCTTTTGAACCAGTTATACCACTACTTGGCTTACATTCAAAACAGATCAAAGAAAGAAAAGTTTTCTCTATAAAAAACAACTAAAACAGCTATAGCAGCTACATGAATTCACTTTTAGTGGACCTATGAATGGCTACAATTATTCTGAAAGCAATTTGGAACTTTAAGCATCTTATACTACTGCTTAACACATACCCAAATGAGATCAAAGAAAGAAAAGCTTCTTTATAGTAAAAAAAAAAATACCTACAGCAGCTCATTTTGTGGAGGCAGAAATTAAAACCAAACTTGAAATACAGAATATTTGTGACAGTGATTAGCTAAGATAGGGAACATTAATGTAATGGAATATTATTGTGTTGTAAAAAACAAGGAATTAGAAGATTTCCAGAAGGCCACGTATAAGATTTTGTAGATGTTAATTTCAGTAAGGTAGGATGTTAAATATATAGTTGACATGAGCTAAACTGGGATAAGGGGTGAAAAGAAGCCAATGTTTGCACCATGAAGTTCCTCCATATTTTGACCTTCTTTAAGCCAGTAAATTAAAAACTTAGAAAAATCCCCAGAACACTCTCTTTGATCCTTAGATTACTAATACCAGCTGAAAAGGCTACATGATTGCTGAAGATACAAGAAGACAGTAAATGTTGGTACAAAGCAGGATTCTGGTGAATGACAGCTTTCTGGAGTTCTAGACCATTTTTATTAAATTAATCATTTTTAAGAACTTCTTATATATCCTATAAACTTTGCTAGGTGCTAGATATACAATAACAATAATGAAATGAGCCCTGCCCTTTAGAAAAATACATTATTCTTTAGCTATTTGCATGTGGTGATATTTTATTTGGTTATTTTCTCTTCTTTTTTAGGTTGTACATTATTATTATACAATACATTTCCATATTCATCATGATGTGAAAGAAGATATTGCTTACACGGGAAAAATTTATGGAAGAAATAAAGAATGGCATGCTTCAATCTACATTTAGACTTTATCAATTCCTCCTATAGCAGTGGATAAAGCCTTTTTCATCATGAGTCCCTTAGAGTTGTCCTGGATCCTTGCATTGCTGATAATAGTTGCCATTCGCAGTTGATCATCATACTTTACTGCTATCACTGTGTACAATGCTCTAGTGGTTCTGCTCACTTCACTTGGCATCACTTCATATAAGTCTTTGTAAAGACTTTTGCAGGAAGGCACATTGGCCAAGCAGCGGTGCCAGTTACTTGCTCAGAACACAGAATGCAGTGAGGGCATTTTGAGCTGGCATGAGACCAAAAGTCGGTTGAGATGGGACTATAAAAGCAGAAAAGATCAGTGCATCATCTCAATCTAGGGAGATTGGTGGGAGGAAGGGTCATCTCAGGATCGTCTCATAGCTAGGATTAAGTGCCTAAACTGCTGTTAGGGAATTCTGTGTACACCAGCATCCAACACCATTATTTTTTTTTTTAAACCTTTAACTTCTGTGTATTGGCTCCTAGGTGGAAGAGTGGTAAGGATGGGCAATGGGGGTCAAGTGACTTGTCCAGGGTCACACAGCTGGGAAGTGTCTGAGGCCGGATTTGAACCTAGGACCTCCCATCTCTAGGCCTGGCTCTCAATCCACTGAGCTACCCAGCTGCCCCCCTATCCAACACCATTATTGACAACAACTATAAATCAACACTAAAATACCAGCATAAATACCAGACAGAAGATCAACTATAAAAGCTAAGACTTAGTGGACTGAGAAATCTTCAAGCTTTGGGGTTAGGCCTTTGGCCTAGCCAAATAACTGGCCAAGCAGGCTTCGAGATACCTGCTGATTTATAATGAACAACATATTTAGATAAAAGTTTAGGATTTTCCTTTCATCCCTCTCTCCTTTACAACTTCCCCAATCCTTTCCGTTACCTTATCAGTTGTCATTAAAGAGTTGTTATTAGAAAGCCATCGCTGACCTGATTATCCTAAGAGTCCTGGCAAGTTGTCAGGTAGAGATCCACCTGGTCACTGGTGAAGATGCCTTCACAATTACTGACCTTCTGAGTGAATCCATCATACCGCAGTCAGAGATTGAAATCAACTCATCATCCTTGAAGTTATTAATCAATTGAATTACTCATCGAAGAAACAATGACTTCCTCATTAGTCAGGTGGGAACCCGGGAAATCACTGAACTGTAGATTCCCTACAGTTTCAGGCAGCTGCAAGACCACTGAAGCTGCTGCTAAGTAAGCCTCTCTTGGCATCCAGATGGGAGGTTTCCTCAAAACCTCTCATCATGTCCCACCTCCATCTCTAAGATTCCTGGGGCAGTACAACCATCATCTACAAGTTCCCCCTAGGATCATTATATCTTTCCAGATTTTTTGGTAATCATATTGCTCATTATTTCTTATGGCAGAATAGTATTCTATTACAATCTTACACCACAAATTGTTCAACCAGTCTCCAATGGACGGGCATCCCTTCAGTGCCTAGTTCTTTGCTGCCACAAAAAGAGCTGCCATACCTATTTCTGTAGGAGGGCGTCCTAGTCTTCTTTCTTTTCATCTCTTTACGAGACAGACCTATTTAGAGCTGATATTGCTGGGTCAAAGGACAGGCAGCATTTTATGGCCATTTCTGCAGCTTCAATGGTTATTTTGAGAAAGCAAACAATGAATTGTGAGTTTGTAGGTATATTGTACGTGCATATGTTCATACACACAGAGATAGAGACAGACACAAATATGCACATTTATACATATATGTATACACACATACAAATGTATGTGTATATGTAGATATATAGGTACACAGTGAATAAGAACATTGGATTTAGTAACTATGATCCTGGGCAAGTCACATAATCCCTTTCATATTTGGTTTTCTCAACTATAACATAGGGATAATAATAGTGCCTACATCACAGAGTTGTGAAGATCAAATGTGATAATATATACACAGAACTTTGCAAATCATAAAACATGATTTAAATGTAATCCATCTTAGAGCTTGCTCAATTTGCCCAACATGGAGCCCACCATGTCCCTTACAATGTGAATGGGCTATTATCCTCGTCTGATTGGCTACCTGTGCCTTTAAAACTGGTGAGGCCCAGCTGGTGGCTCTTGCGTTCCTCCATCTTTTTTGGCTGCGGTCTGGAGAACATGAATGAGACTAATGAGAGGAGCGAAGGACTTACTTTCTCTTGCTCACCAAGAAATGGGCCTGGAGTGTATGTTTCTGTCCTGTGATGTTTGTCCTCCATTTCAGTTGCCAGAGCTGATCTCTGCCAGATGAGGAATTCAAGCCATGACAACCTGGAGCTGGGTCTGAAGCCAGGCTAGTACAGTCAACAAGGTTGGCATGGAAACCCTGAGAAGACAGGATGGATGACTGGTTCCCAAATCTCAGGGGGAAGTTTGGACATGGAAAGGGGACTGTGCTCTAAGGGAACCAAGGTAAGCTGTAAGCCAACCCTTAGCACAGTGCCTGGCACATGTCAGGTGCTTAATAAGTATTTTTAATTGATTGACAAATTGATGAACTTAATCACCTTACTCCACCCAGAGAGTAGGAGGTGGTACATGAGAGGAGAAGGGAGAAGAGAATTATGTTTAACATATTAGGGTCAGTATGTTTGTATATTTGTGATTATGCCTTTGGAAGTAAATATATTCCTTTGCAAAAATTCCATTGTTACATGAATGCTATTTAAAATTTTTATTATTACTGAAAATGTTAATGATTTATAATCCAGAGGTTATATATTGTCTCTTTTCCCCTCAATTTAACAGAATACCTTACTTCATAGAAGGCAATTCTGAAAGATATATAAAGCAATATTCCTGTAACTTGCATTGCAGTTTAAAAAGAAACTTGAGCATCTTTTTTTTTTAAATGTAGGAACTTTATATGAATTCTAAAGAAAGTGAAAAAAATATATATTTCAAATCTTTTTTCTTTTGTAAAGTCTAATTCTGAGGTAGTAAGTATCTTAAAAGGATATACATTGATGGATGTTAGAATTAAATTATGCTCTTTGAATTAACTTAGAATTAACTCATGCTCTTTTGGGGAGAGAGTAAAATTAATATATTAGAAAATATATTAGAAAAAAAACAACTGTTTCAGATTCATAGGATCTGAATATGAATCCTTATTATTTTAGAGGTAGAAGGTCACCAAGAACCTAAGAGATCAACAAGAACAACCCATACATTAGGAATAAATAGATCAAAAGATGTGTTGTTCCTTGCCCAAAGTAACACAAGCAGAAAGTAACAAAGCTAAGGGTAAAATCTAGATCCTTTCATGCCAAATTCTGAGGCCCTTTCTATTATGCCTCTCTTCCTCACTTCTGTACTAACCTGAGGCTATGCTATAGTTTAAACAATAAATATACTTGTTAGGGTAGTAATAGGCTGACAGTCTATGTTACTTTTTTATGTTTAACACATATTCTCTACCCCAACCAACCCCTCCTCAGGAAAAATTATATAACACAAGCTTGGAATATTCATATTTAATCTTTTTTTAGTTTGTTCTTTCTTCATGGACAGAATATAATTGCTTTACTGAAACCATATATTCTTCGGATCTTTTAATATTACCTGTTAAGAGGTTTTTAGGGAAAAAAAGATTTTTTGGAATGAAGAAAACACTTAATGTGCCTACTGTTGCCTTCCCCAAATGTGATCATCTTCTATGTGTGAGTCATAGTAAGCTGGAGTTACCTTAAAAGAAAAGCTAAGATAAAAGTTGTCATGAATTAAATGCTGGGACACTTTTGATGAAAGGAAGCAAGCCCAGATAGAAATGACATGGATTTATGGTACTTGTCTCTGTTTTTAACCCCTCTATTTTAACTTTCAAAGCTAAGCCAGTTCCTATCTTGGTAAAGAAGTCATTTTCACAGCTCAGGATAAAAAAAAAAAAATCTTTATTTTTTTTGGCTACTCTGGGTCTTTTCAAGGCTTTTTGGGGGGGTTTCTTCTTTCTTCCCCAATATAGATAGGTCTTTGGTAGACAAGATAGGCATAAAATAACACTGGGCAATTCCAAGGAAAGAGAGATAATAAAAGGTGAGAGTGAATCATGGACTACATGCTTATATAAGTCTAAAGGAATTTGAGTGAGAAGGAAACATTATTTCAGAAGTATTTCTTTTATTAACTTAAAAATATGGGCTTTTCAGTGTTAGAGATTTTGATATTATGCATACGCACATACATATACCCCCTCCCCCCCATGGAGGCAGCAAGGTTTTTACCCTGATTACAACTGAGTATGAAACTGTTGGGAGTTGTATGTTGTAAGACATACTTAATGAAAGAAAGAACACTGGCTAAATGTGTAGAGAACAACTACTAATCTCCTTCATTAACATTTTTTAAATTAATTTTCATCCTAAAAAGGACAGAATCTTGAGAATTTCTGATTTTTTCAAACATCTGTTTGCAACCAATGAATATGATTTCTATTTCAGCAGGAAAAGTTAAAATTAAAGAAAAATGAAGGATAATAAAGAACAAGAAGAGACCTCTAATCATTACTTTTGAAGGAATGGGGACCCAGATGGCTAAGTGACTTGATCAAAGTCATTCAGATAGTAAGTGAAAGAACTGGTATTCAAACCAAGGTCCTTTGCTTCCAAATCATTTCTTTATTCCACTACATTTGCTGCTTTCCTTCTTAGTTTGGAAAGATTTTTCTTGGCTTTTGCTAATTGGGTCATAGTAGTTCAGGGCTGTAGACTACTTTAATCAGGGAGAGGCTTTATAATCATCACAATTTGTAAGATGAGTACTTAGATCAATAGTAGGTAGTCCTGAGTAGAAGTCCAAAATCTGATAGCAGACAATACCTTTTAAAAGAGACAGAGACAGTGGAATGGCACACCAAGTGGACAGCAGCAAAGTCTAAGAAAACCAGAAATGTGGGGAACAAAAGGTGTGATAATCTACAACTTAAATGGCAGTCCAGGCACAGGACCAGAAGAGATCAGTAACCAGTAGTAAGTAAGAATAGAGAAAACTGCATAAAGATACCACCAGATGATACTGCAGTAGTTTGCTCTTTCATAAAATGTCACAGTAATGTTTTCCTGGTATATGACCCCTTCCATACTCATACAACGGCGATATATTCCCTACCTGTCTATTCTTATATATGTGACTTTTATGTGTCCAAGCTTTCCACTGACATATATATGTATATCTTTGTATATATATAAACATGATGAAAATTTATATGGAAACCGTTCCAATAACTGTTTTGCTATTGTACATTTTCACTAAATAGCTTGCTTGGGACCTGTGATACATTTGGAAGAACATATATCTTCTAGAGAGAATTAGAATTGAATTTGCATTTAGAATTTGGACTAAGAATTTGAACTTATATCATCTGAATGTAAAGGTTTTAAATTTAAAACTATTTCTGATATCTGGGTGAGGTCATTTAACCTTATTACATGTGTGTTTCTTTAGATAAAAAATTAGAATATTATAATAGAAGTTTCTGACCAGTTCTAGAAATATGATCCTATGATCTTAAAAACTTTGTCCTCTAAATAATTATGAAATGTAAAGACATTAGTGTGGGTTTCTGAGATCTGGTAATGAATGGATACAGACCTTGAACATGAGAAAGTTATTCTGAAGGTCTAAGATATGAGGGCAGAGTAACCACAATTCTACATGAATAGTGGTCTAGACCTGTTTTTAATAGAAAATTTTATAGAAAATTCCTCTACTGAAGGAGAACAAATCAGAGTGATGATAATGATGGCAATAATGACTAATATTCATATAGCCCTTTAAGGTTTGCTAAGCACTTTACAAATATTAACTAATTTGATCCTCAAAACAATGTTTCAAAATAGATGTCATTATCAGCCCCACTTTTAGGTAAGGAAACTGAGGCAGATAGAAGTTAAGTGACTTGCCTAGGGTCATATAGCTAGTAAGTATCTGAGATCATTTTAAAAATCAGGTCTTCCTGATTCCAGGTGCAGCACTGTATTCACTTTACTCCCTAGCTCCCTCTAAACTATTTAAGTTCATCTGCCAGGCAATGATGGTGTTTCTGAGGAAGGAAGGAAGGAAGGAAGGAAGGAAGGAAGGAAGGAAATGATAATTATTTTCAAGGAAATTATAGATTATTCAGGGAGATAATCACTCATACATAACTGAACCTTTAACAGTAAGAGAAATAATAGGAGGTGACTTACCTATGGTCACATATCTGAAACAGATTGGAGATAGGACTTGAATTTAAGTCTTCCTGACTCGAAGGCTAATTCTTAATCACTGTACCAAGCTGACTCTCACCATTTTAAATTATAATAACATGTTTGATAATATCTTTGAATATAGTGTTAAAAGGTTTAAAAAGCAATTTCTTCATAATGACTTTTTAATTTTTTAAGGTAGAGAGTAAAGTATTCTTTTATAGATGAAGAAACTGAGGTCCACAAAGGTCAAAATATCTGTCTCGAATCAAATGACTAGTAAGTATTAGAGATGATTATAGAACAAGCTCTCTGGCTTTCTTCTCCTTCATTTATATTATTATTATAACTCTTTTTGTGATTAATAGATACAATAGGTAATGCCATAAAATGTTCAATGATCCAGAGGAGTACCTACAGAATTGTGGATAAAATCTCTATGGGAGATTTATGGCAGGACTGGACAAGGATGACATAGGATGAGGAGTCAAAGAAGGTTGCCAGCTATATTGCTGGAGACAGAACCTCATTCCATGAGCTCATTGTTCCATTGAAGGAAGTGTAATTGTGGTAAAAAAAAAATGAGGGCAAATGAAAGATCAAAGCTGCTAATCGCATCAGTATCTGAACTCTGTTAAAAAAAGTCTTTAACATTTTCACCTTTTCAATTAGTGTGTGAAATGTTCATTGAAGAAGATAATGCAATATTAAAAAAAAACAACTGGTTAATAAAAAGGAAAAGAGAGTGCTTGTGCCTTCCTTCTGGCAATTTCACTTAGCCAGAGGCCAACAGAAATCTAAAGAATGAAAACAGAACTCAACTTCTTTGAAAAATCACAATCCATTTGATACAAAGTATTTTAGCCACTGAAAGTGCTGAATTTGAGAACTTCTGAGTTAGAATTAACTGAACTAACTAGATTATAATAACAGAAAGTAATTGAATAATGTAATAATTTATTTTTAGTCTTTTTGTCTGTTGTATCCTATCCTTTAAAGCCCCACTGAAAGACTGCCCCTTCTAAGATTATTGGATTCCTTTTGGTTATTTAAGTCTTCAGTCCAACAGCTGATTTTGTAACTAATTCATGTACAGTGTTATACAATATTGTTTATACATAGTTACCTATATTGATATCGTTTCCCTATTACCAACCAGTAGGATGCATGAGAGCAGAGACTCCAGTACAATCCTTACACTTTTCTTAGTGGCTAATAGGTATATGCACAGAGAAAGAGCTTACTAAATATCTGATTATTGCATTCTTTATGAAATGATCAAACACTTTATTTTTCAGTAATTAGTTCTTATCTCTCTTTTTTTTTCTACCACTCTCCTCCCATCCTCTCTTTCTTCTTCATTCCTTCTTTATTTCCTAGCCCTAAACATAATTTTAAAGAAACACAAGTAAAATGCTGTAGTTATGACATTTTGTTTCATCCATTATAGTTTTGGAAGAATGGTGTAGCATAAAATTAAGAATTCAAGAAAAGGTGGGTTCTAATCAAAACATGGTTCCATAATTATTTTCTATATTAAGAGAAGCAACATTGTAGTTATGTTATACAGAAAATGAAAGTTAAAAATCCATCTTCTTTTCTCTTTTTTTGTTCCTTTTCATAAAGTATAAAACAATAAGCATAAACCTCATATTGATTCATGAGGAGAACAATATATTGTTCATTTGGAACTAGAATTTAGAAAAATCTTCTATGCAATATGAATACTCAGAATGAGCTTGTCCCAAAGAAAATACTTTGAAATGTAAATGTCTAATCATTATGATATTGTGATCATAAATGCAGGAAGGATAATCATCTCTGAATTAGAATTATGTTATATTTTGAATTCCTATTGCCAAGGACAGTAGAGAACTAAAGTACTTTGTTTGGTTTGTTACAATAAAAAGATGAATTTTGGAGAAAATATTCATGTATTCTTAATTTAGGCAACTGTGACATGCTTTGGCCATTTCCTGAAGCAATTCTCATTGAAACTTGATTGCCATTCACAAATAAATAATACTAGGAAGGCAGTGGAAATAGTGGGGAATTTAAAAAGGTGGGAACAAGAGGGGTGTGTGTGTGTGTGGGGGTAGTTTTTAAAAGGTAAAATAGATATATCTGAAGACCTGCAGAAAGCTTTGAGACTTGCCTGAGCAAATTGGACTGATCCAGGATTTGGTATTTAGAATTGAATAAAAGAATATACTAAATCTTTGGCAAGTCTTTAGACCATAAGGTTAATTTGTTACAGTCTCAAGGTTAAAAAAATTTCTCTACTTTTCCCCTCTTGTCCCTTTCCTTCCTCAACCCATATCTTTTCCCAACTTCCTAACCTCCGAAATAAAGTGATTGTACTTTTGCCCTAAGGCTACTTAAAACAAAACCCAACCCTATTTATGTGTGTATCTCCCTTGTTCTTAGGCTTACCATCCACCAAGCAACTGCTCATTAGCTGTTAAACTTTTCTTCTAACCCAGATTCTAAATTTATTGATGAACCAAGGTGGAAGGAATTTTCTCCAGGTCTTTTGGGTCAGTCATTTTCCTTGTCTTTATGCCTGACAATTGGACAATTTCTTTAATCTTCTAGAACAATTTTTTCCCCCTCTAAATGTTATGATACTGTCGACATGGAATCTAGAGACCCCAAACTTGTGGCCTAGTGAGATCTGATGAACCCCAAGTTTTAGGACTAGCTTGTAAATTGGAGATCCCAAAGCTTGGACTTGTTCCTTGTTCCCCTGAGAATCCACCATGAAGGGAATCTCTGGCTAGCAGTTTCAGATTGAATAATAGACCTTTAGGTAAATGCTAAATATCCTTTTGTCTTAGGTAGTCTTCTCCTTTGTATCAGGGACCCTTTCCCAAGAAGACCCTCCCCAGGGCAGGGACCATCCTTTTAGTATTCATTGTAGGTAGCCCATTCCCTTACACCTAGCCTTTGGCTATGATTCCTTTCCCAAGCTTGATTGTATCCTGTCAGTATGGTAATGTCAATCATCTTTCCCTGCCCTTGGATCTTCCAAAATGGTATATACTAGGTTCCCCAAATTTTTTTGTTCCTTGGAGTCCTCATCTAATGGTGGCACTCCCAGGGGCCAGGGCCCAGAGCATCCTGAGCTCAATCCTCAGATTCTTGTAGGGTGTGTAGGGCGCAGCTCTCTGTAGGGGCCTACTCAGCCCTGTGACCCCTGTCCTTAATTAAAGAGTGGCTTTTCTGATTAATAGTTCTGTGTTTTTTCAGAGTCAACAATACAACTAATGAATAGGAGAGGGAAAAACTTAATTTGAGGATAGAATCTTCTACTTGGGTGATTTGAACAATATACTTTATCACTCTGAATCTCAATTACCTCATCACTTGGGTGGAAGGAAAAAATAATTTATGAAGTTTTTTTAAGCCTTAAAATTATGAAGGTATGAAATAATAGCAATTGTATAATTGGAATTTGGGAGACACCATTTAAAAGTATATATATGTTTTCTATGGACACATGGGAACTATCAAACTACATTTCCTGTGGTCCAACGGGTTTCTGGTTCCGGTTCTTTGGGCATGGGGACTCCTGTGTCACCACGAATAGGACAGTTTAAATGGGAGGAGGAGAATCTCTCTCTGTTAGCTAGCAGGCTCACCATACGAAAGGTAAAGATGGCTGAGGCGGCAGTTTGAATACTTACAGGCGCGGTCTTATATATATTTTACCAGCATGGCCATGGCTTTAATTAAAATACTAATTTCTATATTTATATCAGTCTTTATCATTTTTAATCATAACACAATATAGTAGATAATGAATATTTAAGTGGTACAAAGAAGAAATTACACTTTCCTCTTACATAAAAATAACATAAGTAATGATGATATTGGCTTGATGAGGAAGCACAGAGTAATAGAAAGTTCTAATTGTGACCCTGATTTGAAACTTTGCTTTGCTAATTACTATCTGGTGCCACCTTGGACAAGTCACAGTTTCTCTCAATATTACATTATAAATCTTCTAGGAAAAAAAAATGAGTGTTATAAAAATTGCATTACCATTGCAATACTTACTCAAAAGTTAGTTTCTAAACTGGGATTCTCAGTTTTGTAGTATCAAATGTTAAAGCAATTTTTTAAAATTGGGATTATCTCTTTAGGATAAACTGAAGCAGTATTTGCCTATGAACTTGTTTCTACATTTTGCGTTTTTACAGAAGAAGTTTGTACCCCATTTATATGTATAAATCTGTCTAGGAACTTCTAAGTTAAAATTTTGGTTTGAAGATGATGCTGTAATGGGAAGTCCTGGTAAAGAGTTTCCTCATTAAACTACACCCAAAACTTTCTTCTTTTACTACTTGAAAACTGACACTTTCAGAAGGAAAAAAATGATCCCTAAAGGTACCTTTGACATGTTTTTGAAATGTTAATGATAGGTATGCACAGCTGTTAGCTTTAGAATTAACAGCTACTCAATTACTTATAAGACTGATAAAAGCCTTGGGCAAAGATGTGTAAAAACACTTTCTACAGGCACCTTTGAGGCTTTTGTGAAGTGTAAATGACAGAAGTGAATAGCCAATTGCTTGGAATTCACAACTATTCATTTCTTCAAACAGAAGTATATAAAGCCTCCACCTGTGAATACCAAAGTGTGAAACCATATTGCTTCAAAGTTGGTCTTTGGGAGTCCAGACTAGGTCTTTTAAGAACTTCCTTTCACCCTAGATTTCTCCCTTTCACAGTGGCCATCTTCTGGAGCTCATGGAAGGAAATCTGTCTTTCTTTGGACCACCTTCTCTAATGCTGATTGTTCTTCTTACTGGTTTTTGCTAATGCTCACAAACAGCATTACATCTTATGGTTCCTCCTCTGGAGTGGCAAAACTATTTTAATGTACTTCCTATTAACTTCTACCTCTGAGAATCTATTTTTTCTTTAAAATCTTCAGTCAAAATCCATTGTTTTAAATTTATCTTTATATCTTTAGTACTGTCGACGTGGAATCTAGAGACCCCAAACTTGTGGCTTAGTGAGATCTGATGAACCCCAAGTTTTAGAAATAGCTTGTAGACTGGAGACCCCCAAAACTTGTACTTCCCCGTTCCCCTGAGAATCCACCCTGAAGGGAATCTCAGGCTAGCAGTTGCAGACAGAATAATGGACCCTGGGGTAAATGCTAAATGCCCTTTTGTCTTAGGTAGTCTTGCCATTGTATCAAAGACCCTTCCCAGGAAGACACACCTGGGAAGGGACCATCCTTTAGTACCCATCTTGTAAGCAGCCCCTTCCCTTACACCCTAGCCTCTAGCTATGATTCCTTTCCCAAGCTTGATTGTAAATCCCATCCTTTCCAGTACAATGTCAATCATCTTTCCCAGCCCCTGGATCTTCCCAAATGGTTTATAAGTCCCCCAATTTCCTTTGTTCCTTGGAGTAGTCTCTCCCAGGCAGTCAGGGAGCAGAGCAAAGCAGTGTTCAATCCTGGACTCTGCACAAGGCGCATCTCAGCATAAGAGGCCAAGTATCCCTGTTCCCCCTTTCCCTTGATTAAAGAGTGGCTTTATGACCATTTAATAGTTCTGTGTTTTTTCTAAGTTAACAGTATCTAGCATAGTTCCTGGCCCATAGTAGACAATTAATAAATACTGATTGGTTAAACAAAGTGGATCAAATGCAAAAGTATTTGTAAAGCACTTAAAATTCCTTGACCATAGATGCTCAATACTTCCTTCCTTCCCTTCCCTTCCCTTTCCTTCCCTTCCCTTCCCTTTCTTCCTTCCTTCCACATTACTAATAATTCCTGATCCTCACCACAACTTTATCTGCTTCCCTTCTTATTTTCCTAGTTTTTCACAACTGCTCCAACTTACCTTCCCTTATGCCACAGTTTTGTTCTATAATTAACAAATCAGTATGTACACTGTTCTCCGCCCTTGAATGTTTTCAATTCAAATCTCATTTTGTCAATCCTTATTCCTGAGTAATCTTCAACATTCATCTTTTTTGGCTCTTACTTTGGGTCCTGTGAGTACTATTAGAGGAAATTAGGAGAACATTCTGAGAAGTTCCACTACTAATTTAACTTCTAACTTTAACCTCTCTCTCATTGCTACAGTGTCATGTTCTTATTCTTCTGCAACTGGCTCAATCATATTGCTCTCCCAATTGATTGATGATTGGTGTTCCAAATCATCATTTTTCTCAAGGGTCCCTTGAAACTAAATTCTTCTGACAGAGTATAAATCCCTCAACTTCCCTAAGAAAATTGAGTCAGTCTATCTGGCCTCAACTTCAGCTTGGTACCCTAAGGAATGAGGCTTCTTCCACTTAAGTTGAACCAAAACCATTATCTTGACAACCAACTTCTTTCAGACCCCAAATGAGATCACTCAAGAGATAGCTTTGAACCCAAGAACCTTGGGAATAGAGATGCTTTCAGCACCATGTCCATGGTCATCATCCTGGGAAGTAACTTCTATGGAGATATAGCCTGGCAAACATTTTTGCAAGTACTATGGAGATAGTTCCTGAAAAGCCAGAAAAAAAAAAGTTCTTCCTACCAATGTTGTTGGTACTATCAAATGATTCAACATTAGAAACATATGTTCCTTTCAGTTGAAATAATAGTCAAGAGGTATATTCTGGACCTGCTTTGCTGCTATATCCTCAGGGCTATGAGACCTTTCTAACTTCCATCTGAAACTTTCTGTTATCTTCCCTATTAAAATATGATTCTTTAATCATGAGTCTACTATTTTTTTATTTGTATCCTTAGCACTTATAAGAGATGATTCTATCATTCATTCTATCTCTATGCCCCAAATCCCATATATCTTCGCTTCTTTTTTCCTGAGTCTCTGAAGAAAAGTTGAGATGTTCTCTACTTCTTAGTCAAGTCCCCTTGTTCTTCCTGACCAATGACCTAATTTTCATTACCTATATAAATGTTCAGGTCTTCCTATACATATAAAACCTCCATTTGGCCTTGCCATTCCCTGAATAGGACCATCCCAATTCTATCCTTCCCTTCACTGAAAAGTCTTAGGAAGAATTGTCTATATTGCTGCATCTACTCCCTGACATGCTTATACAGCACAAACTGACTTCTGACTGCTGAAACTATTCTCTCCAAGATTGTCATTGCCCAATTAAATGCTCAACCCAAAGACCTCTGCTAACCAATTAGAAATTCCAAACACAAATATATACCTAACACACATATATATATGCATATATGTATCTTTATATATACAAACATATGTGTTTATTATAAGTTTTAAGATATGTCCTCTGTACTTAATGTTTCGAATGATAAATTCGTGACTTTCTCCTCTAGAAAATGGGTAGTCATGTTATTTTAGCTATTTAAGAGTTATATGTAATGTTATTCTATTACCATCTGTTAAAACTTAAGTTTTCTGTCATGTAAACCTCTTAAAGGTAAGTAGCTATGATGAAAGCTTTTGTATCTATTTGCTAAAATGTTTAGGTCTAGAACAGAAGGATAACTAAGAACCTTCTTGTGTTAGCCAGAATGCTATTCATTGTTAGGAAGCAACTTGTACTTCCATTTTTACTCAGATATATTCTCTTGGTCAAAATAGACATAGGAGGGGGCAGCTGGGTAGCTCAGTGGATTGAGAGTCAGGCCTAGAGACAGGAGGTCCTGGGATCAAGTCCGGCCTCAGACACTTCCCAGTTGTGTGACCCTGGGCAAGTCACTTGACCCCCATTGCCCACCCTTACCACTCTTCCACCTAGGAGCCAATACACAGAAGTTAGGGGTTTAAGAGAAAAAAAATTAGACATAGGAAAAGAAGACATATAACTTGATTAACAATTGTCAAAGCATAAAGAACAATAATGATTGACTCATTGACTAATAGTTGGTGAGAGGAGGTTGAAAGCTTTTCCAGTATTTTCCCTAACTTAAGCTTCCTCAGGACCCTTTTTGAGCTTAAAAGTATGATATGCTCACTATACAATTTTACTACTTTCAGGAAAACTGAACTGTTGTTTTGATCTGACTTGTTATTTCTGCAGCAGATATGGTATTTAATCTGCAAGTGGTTGAAACATTATGTCTGTGATCAGGCTAATGGAGCTATCACTCAAAATGTGGGCATTGACTTGCTTATCTCATTTCACTCCATAAAATTGTATTTGGAAGATGAACATTGTCATAGCTAAGTTGGACTCCAGTTCTTTTCCAGCCTAGAGGTTTTAGTAACTGCTGAGTAGATGCAAACCTCAGATAATAACTGATTTATTATACTTTTTATTAATATTCTCAAGCCGTAACAATAATAACAGTAATATATTGAATTTGTAAAGCAATTTATTTCCATTATATCTATAGCATTTCAAAAGCATTATCTCATTAACTCTCCTACCACTCCTATCAAGTAGGTAAATGCCAAAATTGTTTTATTTCGGAGTTCTGACCCTGGATCCAGCTCTATAGGCATTGGACCAGGGCACCTACTTTCCTCAAAAAAAAAAAAAAAAGTAGTATATTTCTGTGAATGTGGTCTCTCACCATTAGAATGACAAATTCCATGCCACCAGAAATTATTTAAACTATTGCATTTCTATCTCCAAGGCCTAACACAAAGCCTGGGATATTGAAGATGCTTAATAGTCCTTAGTGAGTGATTGATTTAATAAAGGTACTACATCCCACCCCAGAATAGAACTCACTTTTTTGTTTTTAAAGGTACAAAAACTCTTTCAGTTTATAAGGATGAAATTACTGACAATTTACATATACAACTTAATCATTTTGCTCCAATCTAAGTTCCAATATTCATTTCACATTATTCTTCTTCACATACCCCTCATTCTAGCCAATTCTAGCCAGGTGTGGTTCCCCAAATTTATCATTCCAATTCATGATTCTTTCCTTTTGCACACATTGTACCTGTTACAAGAAATGCCTCCACTCTCACATCAAGGGCAAACTCAAGGATCACCAGTCAGGGAAAATCTTTCTTGAATTCACTAGGTAGTTATTTGTTCTTTCTTCTACCACTGGTTATATTTTATTTGTTTATCTGGGCACAATTTGCATTCTTCCCCAGTAGAATATAAACTCCCTGAAGGTAAAGATGGCTTTAATTCTAAACTCCAAATACTCAGCAGAGTTCCAGGTGGCATTATTGATATAGATGAGCAATTAATAGCTTCATGCTATATACTCATTAGGGTTTTACAGGATTAAAACACAATTAAGTCTTCTCACTCAAGGCCAATATAGGGTGCATTTATCTAGCTTATTCATAGGATTTAGATTTGGAAGGGATTGTTAAAAGTTCATTTATTACAACTCTCATTTTATAGATGCTGAAGAGTTGAATAACTTAACCAAGTTTAAATAGGTTGTAAATAGCCAAACCAAGGAAGCTAGGTGGCACAATAGATTGAGCACTGGTCTTGCAATGAGGAAGGCTGTTATTTATGAGTTCAAATCTGGCCTCAGATACTTAGTAGCTGTGTGGTCCTGAGCAAGTCACTTAACCCTGTTTACCTCAATTTCTTCATCTGTAAAATGAACTAGGGAAGGAAATGGCGAACTCCTTCAGTGTCTTTGCCAAGAAAACCCCAAAAGAGGTCATAAAGAGTTGGACACAACAATAACAACATTTTGTTTCTAAACCCATTACTTTAGTCCACTACACCATATTATTTCCCACTATATCACTAGTTGACAACAAAATTTAGAAAGATTAAGAAAATCTTTTTTTTTTTTTTTTTTTTTTTTTTTTTTTTTTGTGCTTCAAGTGCTTCAAGGACTCAATATTTAGTGAACTGATATATAGGGTTCCCACTATAATACAGATTGTCAAGTCTTGAAAAGTAAGGGGATGGAAGATTTTTGACAAAACACTATACATAAGCACACCTCAAACATAAATACATTTCAAATATGCCATATGATTTTGATTTCTTTACAAAAGTGGTCATTTATTTTCTGAAATGTCTCCCATTAGAAAAAAATATATATAACCAAAATATTCAACAGAATGAAAAATTATACCTGTCAGAAACCCCAGAAGTCAGAAGCTTCTGAGTAGGTTTGAAAACTTTTATGCAAAATTTAAAAGATTAGATGAAATATTTTTTCCCACCAGAAGAATCTGAGCTGCTTATTCTCAAACAAAAGCAAATCAAAACAAAGACCAGTGCCCTTTCCTCCTTAATGAGGGTTTTGCTGAAACATTAGTTAGCAAAGTTTTATGTATATAATTTTTTTCCCCTAGAGAACCCATTAGTTTAATGGGTATTACAGAGTAACACTGGCTGGGTGAATCACATAGGTGAATCAGAGGACTGGGAAGATCCAGGAACTCAAGGAAATAAATGATTTTCCATTTGATAGGCAAGCTAAAGAATCCAGATAACATAAAAAACCTTTTTTGTGTCATTTCAACATACAATTCATAGTCTTGAAGACTGATGATCATTATGAAACATCACTGAACTTAGTTTTCCTCCTGAGTGTTTCCATATAGTAGAATTCTCTCATTTATTACTTAATGATCATTTAAATAGGCCATGAGAATTTCCTAAGAAATCTCAGTATATATCTAAAACAATTCCATTTTATTGAGGTGTGATCACTTTATCTTTGAATATAAAATTCAACCTGGATTCCACAGACACATACCTCATGTTAATTATTGTTGCTTATTTTCAATTAGAATTTATTTTAGAATTCCTCAATTTTATTCTTCATTTAAGTTTAGAATGAACAATTCTAAATAGTTGGCCTCTAGGTAGGAAGGCATTTCAATTAAATTCTTCAAGCATTTATTTATTACAAGGGCCTATTACTTCCCCAATATTGTGGCATCAAAGGTAACACAGAGACCAAAAAAAAGAAATGAAACTTTATCCTCAAACTTATATTCTATGTAAGACAAGTCCATAGTAGGATAGAGAACTATAATAATGCCTTGTTATGCTGAATTGGATGCTAGCTTATTGTACTGGTTCTTTCACAGGTGTTTTTAAGGCAAAAATATCTAATATATCTTCAGTTCAAATATTGACTTAAAGGATGCAGTAAGTTGGTGTGTATTTGTGTGTGTGTGTGGTGGTGGTGGTAGTGAAACAGAACCATCCAGAGATAATACCTAGTTTTAGTAGGAACAATACTACTGTAACATCTTCTCTAATGACTTTATTGCACTGAATGAGGAGGCTATTCACTGGTGTTTGTGCCAGGCCATGATGTGACAATATGGCTTCAGAGCTCACACATAATAGGCAGTGGAATTTCAAAAGTGGCAGCAAATTAATTTAAAAAATTATTAAATGCTCTTATATTTCACATACTTTGCCAAGTGCTGTGAGTACAAATAAAAAATCAATATAGTTCTTACCCTCAAGTAACTTATATTCTGATTGCCAAAAGATTATATACAAAGAGATACCAGAATTGAAAAGTGGGAGTGAAGGAAGTTTGTTGGGCAAGGATAACTTGGCTCTGGGCAAGATTTGGTGAAAATTCACCCATGAGAGCCTAGAGTTCCAGGGGCAAAGTCTTAGTGGCAGTACGTGAAAAAAGACCAGGATGCAGGTGGCATGATTTGGAAATGGCTAGAATATTGCATAGTGAGCTAATTCCAGACAAGATGAAGCCGAAACTTTCCTAGCAGAGTGACATTTTTACATTTAAACATATATGTTTAGAATCTAAAATAATGAGAAAAGCATATCTCGTTTTTGTCTGAATGAGGTGAATACATGATAGTACTTTTTTAAAGTATAAATTCTCATTTTAAAAGTTAAAGAATTTTAATGGGAAACAATGTGGTATAGTGGAGAGTGCATTGGACTTACAGTCAGTAAACTGATGTGAATGATGACTTTACCCACTTGGTCAATGAGTTGTAAACTCTGAGAGTTGATTTCTTCATTCATAATATGAAAATAGATTATAATAATCAAACTAACTTCCTTATAGGGTTAACAGGAAAATGCTTTTTAAACTACTAAATGTCATACTAATGTGAAAAATTATTATTCATAACCATAATAACCAATCTTAATTACATTTTATAATTTGAATTGTGCACTAGACTAATCACTACCTCTCCTCCTTTCAATTAGGATGTATTTTTAAAAGCACATCCCAAACTATTATAGCTGAGAAACAAAATTTGAATCTATAATCTCACTTTTATCATGTCTACCAAACACAATTACAGAGAATTGCTCTCACAGCGGTCAATTTTCCAAGTATGTTGTTACTTTGAATATTCAAAACAATATTCAAAATTTTATTAGAACCTCTTTGGACCTATAAGTAGCCTTGATAAATCATTCCAAGAAACACTATTAAAGTCATTACTTTTTCCAATAGTTAAAAAACAAACAAAAAACCCAGTTTCTTGAATCTGAGGTTCAAGAAAGATTTTTACTGCCTCCAAATCTAAAATTAAGACTAAATTCAGCAGTGTCTCCAAATTCATTTAAAAAAATTCCATTTTGCTAGTCAACTTAATTGCTAAATTTTTTCTCACTGGGAAGGATAAACAAAATTCTGTATGATGACCAATTCAATTCAATCTACATTTGTTAAATACAGGCTTTTCAATGAGATCTTAGTCTTGAATTGAATTTTAATGGGGAATTGGAAAGTATCATTGCCAGATACCTCTCATTTCCAGTAATGACAACTGCTATTCAGTTCTGTACTGTGCTGGAAAAGTGTGATTAACTTCCAACAATGACTTATAGGCTTCAAGTATGCATAGCATAAAAATAGCCTGTATTCAACTGTTAACTTCATTTACAAACTGTTATAAGAGACAAATTAATGTATTTTCAATGCAATGGACCAGAATCTGGCTGTTGACCCAGTTTTTATCCTAACTCAGTATGGAACTAAGTCAGATGGAATATAACCTGTTGAAGGATGTTTTTCCAAATTATCATGGAAAACCATGAGCTGACCTCATGGACAGAGCCAGCCAGTGCTGGTCCTGGAGGTTCTGACCCTCTAAGAGGCAACTAAAGTATTTTAAGTGCCTGCCAGGCCAAACTACAGATTATATTTCTCTCAAACAAGTCTTTCATATAATTCAGAGATTTGTGGTTTCCTTGTGAAATTAAAATAAACTCTTTTTTTTTTTTTTTAAGAAAAAAAGGAGGTGGGGCACAGGGGCAGATCCAGAACATTGCTCAAATCTTATTCTAAGTTTTCTGTATTCCTTTTGTACCATACTGCCTCTCACAAATTACAAATTTCAAATTTAAACCCATTCTCCCTTGCCTGTAGGTCTCACTACACCAAACTATTTGAAAGTCCCTTTGTTTGAGGTTAGCAACTATGTTAAATTATTTTATAAAATGTATAAATTCATATTTTTACAAAAATAATTATCCATAAAATTAGCACCCGTTTATTTTTGATTTGAATCAAAGTCATGCAGTTTAATCATTTTTTTTTAGTTAAAATGTCATTGTAATATATTGGTTCCCAAAGGCTATTTTAAGGAAAGGGTATGAGTTTAGGAATGTAAAATCTATTTAAAAGTAAAACAATGACTTGCTTATTTCCCTTCTCTCCTTTTTTCCCCCTCCCAGCTGTGGTTTCTGGACACAGTTCTACCTGACCTATCTTTTACAAGCCTGGCCAGCTGGCAGCCCTCTCCCCAGCAGCCAATACTGCCTCCCAGCTGCATTGGCTCACCCCCTACCCTTTCTGAGGGGACTCATAGAAACTGATCAAATTGTTTTGAGCCAGAAGGTACCAATTTTATGGCTCAGAACTACTCCACTAAAGACACTGGGCATTCTAGTTCCTTCTTTTACTTCCTGGCCACTCTGTCTGGCAGCTGGCAGTTCTGACATCTCCCTGAATGCCTTATATTCATCAACCACAGTCCCCTATTTTGCCTGCAAAATTCTTTTGCTAAAAACATAACCATCAACCTTATAATTCAATAAAGTAAAATAACAATAGTAAATAGTAGATACAGATGTTGCATTGTGCTAGGCTATTTATTTATTTTTTAAATCAACATTAATTCTTAAAGTCCAGGACCACAAAAGTATTCTGAGTTTACAAGGAAAAAATGTACTTTCTTTTTTAACCTCTATCCTTTGTTTTCAGGGAAATGTGCAATTTGACAATCTTGGTATGTAACATGTAGCATAAGTATATTTAACCCTTAGAATAAAGGTCAGTTTTGTATGCTGAACTCCATTTTCTTTTTTTAATGCATGATTAAATGATAATTAAGTTTTAATGAAAAGTGTTGGGCTGATTACAATTAACATAATTGTACTAGTCAGTTCATGTCCTTATGTTCTACATGCAGTGTGGAGCTGGCAAGACAATGGACCTTTAATGGGGTCTAAATGTCTTCTGAGTCTTCACAATTTATATTCTTATAGTTAAGGGAACCCTGTTCTAATAAAGAGTAAATACATTTGCCATAAAAGAATATGTTAGTCAAAGTTAATGTAAATAACATATGCATACAATGTAATTTTTCTCCTCTCAATTTCTAATTTAACCAGATTATAGGGAAATTCCATGGGCATTTTCAAAGTAACTTTATTTTCATTTTTAATATTAATTTAGTGGTCACCACTAGACCAATGGAAGTGCACTTAATTCCTATGGTAATTATAAGGGTAAAATAAGATAACATACTAGCTATCAAAACAAGCTTTTGACTCTAGTTACAAAATGGGGTAACTATTAGGATCTATTCATTAATAAAGCATATTGTTGGAATTAAAAGAAAAGAATAATAATTCATGAAATCAAATATATTCAAGGATCATCTCCCTTTCCTTCGCCAATATGGAGCATACACCAGATAACTTGGCCTCTAGCTTCTTTTCCTTGCTAATGCTTTATTTTCTGAACATAGTACTCAAAGTAGATGTGCCTAGTCTCAGAGATGACCTAGTGAGTTCATAGGAGGTAGGGAATCCAATTAGAGGAGTACCTCACTGTAAGAAATGCAGGAAGAGTTAGTTTCAGCAAATATAGGAATGTTGACTGCTATAAAAGGACAAATACAAGGTTCAGTGAAGGTTTGTATTTGAGATAGGGAAAATATACAGAAAAAAGGTGAATTATTGAATATCTTATCTCCAGTATCATAATCTGCTTTATGCTTGATGAATTCTAAATAGTCTTCTAAAAGATTATGCCATGTTCTTCAATTCTATTAATGTACACTTATGATTCTTTATGTTTAGCATTTAATATGTTTGTAGGAATAAATAACTTATCCAAGACTTATTCATATTGCACACTGAGTATCCCCTTTTTCTTATTTCCTCTTTCTGGAATCTCTCTAGACATGAATAATTAGTAAAATTGTCTCTAGGGGTGAGGGGGCAAGGGACTTAATGAGTCCATGATTATGAGACCAAAGAATTATGAGAACAAAGGGAGACCCAAGGCACCCTAAAACTGGTCCCTGATCAAACTTCATGCTTGGGTATGGGCCAGGGAGGGGAGTTCTACTTCAAAGTCAAAAAAAGAACTTGACTTTTCATAGTGGGTCATTATTTTCCTCACTTTGTAGATTGTCTTTATGAGTTGCTATGGTTGAAAAATATACCTTACAACTAATCTAGTTGAAAAATAGAATTTTGGTGTCTGAACTAATAATAATAATAACAACAATAATAATACTAATCTCCAGTGATAATTATTCATAATAAAATCTATTTAAAAGTAAACACAATCTTCTTATGAAATTGGAACAACAGAGAAATGGTTTCTTTTGGGAAGACCAAATTTTGCTAAGATAAAATTTTGTTCAAGTATAGCCAATTCATTATTGGAATGAATAATGAATATGGTGAAATGGCTGCATTATTTGAACATGCACTTCATATTTCCATTGGACAGGAACAGTGATCCTATTTTACATACAATTTTAGCTTTAAATAATGCAAATTCAAATAATGTGATTATGGGATTCATTATTTGAAATAATAAGGACCTAGCTTTACTAAAATTAAAATAGGCCAAGACTAGATGAAAATTAAATCAAGGGTGAATGAGACTCTTAATTTTATTCACAATTTCCTTAGCCTCTAATGAAAAAGGAGTTATAGAAATAAAATGAATCTTATGAAATGGGGTATTAATTGACATAATCACAAAATAACTCAAAACATTCAAAATTCAACAAACTTTTAAAATTGTCTACTCTATCTAGATTATTCCAGGTACTGAGAATGATAGAATGTTTAAGTAACGTACTTATTAGTATGTTATATGCTATTGTGGTAGCTTTGTTTATTAAAGGGATAGGACATTTACACAAATTCTATAAAATTTAATATAACATTTTCTTTTTTTTAATGATTTTTTTGAAATCTTTTTTTTAAACCCTTAACTTCTGTGTATTAGCTCCTAGGTGGAAGAGTGGTAAGGGTGGGCAATGGGGGTCAAGTGACTTGCCCAGGGTCACACAGCTAGGAAGTATCTGAGGCTGGATTTGAACCTAGGACCTCCCATCTCTAGGCCTGACTCTCAATCCACTGAGCTACCCAGCTGTCCCTTAATATAACATTTTTCAATAATAGTTTCATGACTTTTAACCCCCAAAATAAAAAAAAAAATAAAAAAGCATCTCTAACATGAAATAGGAAAGGAATATTAAAAAAGACCCAAAACAAATACTTAGCATTGTCATCTGGAATGTCCATGAAAGACAAAATTAAAACATACACAGCCCTGAAAGAGCTCATCTAAATGCTGAATTTGATCTAAGTATCCAGGAGTAGGAAAGATTGGTATGGATAACCTCATAAAGAAAATGACAGGCTTCCTCTGACAGCCCCATTGATTTTCTTTCTTGAAAGAGACACTTCTCCTCTTAAATATAGTCCTAATTATTGAAGCTCTTGATGATTATAAAAATATACTGAATAAATTTACAATTCTGCAGCCAACTTTACCCACATTTGAAAGAAACTAAGCCCAGAAAAATTATAATACTAATCAACAATCCTCAGACAATCTCAGGCAAAACAGTTTATAAATGTCCCTGTAAAGCATACCTTTCTTCTTTCTATAATTAGTTCTACTAGTCTACAGAGAAAACAACTTAACTATTTAATCATCACCCTTAGAAACAATTTTATTAAATGTTCACATCAAGAGCTACTCCAAAATTTAATATACAGCTAGCTAGCTTGCTTATATTTAAAACAAATAAATATTTATAAACTAATCAGAGTAGAGAGAGCTATATTAGAACACTGTTAATTTCTCTGGACAGCTAGATGATGCCATGCATAGGGTGCCAGGTCTGGAATTAGGAAGACTCTTCTTCCTGAGTTCAATTCCAGCCTTAGACACTTTTTATCTCTGTGGCCCTAGGCAAGTCACTTAACCCTGTTTGCCTCAGTTTCCTCAGCTATAAAATGAGCTGGAGAAGAAAATGGCAAACTACTCCAGTATCTTTGCCAAGAAAAATCCCAAAAGGGGTCATGAAGAAATGAACCTTATTATACTACAAGAAGGTAATTGAATTTTAGGGCAAAAAAAAAGCATAAAACTGAGTAGAAAACACAGGTCTTAATACAATAAAGCATCTACGATGTGAACTCTGTTATCTACATGGAAAACTCAAGCAGAGGCCATCCCACAGTTCAGTAGTTTGGTGATTTTTTTTAACTTGGTTTTCTGGCACTGTTTTTGGAGGCTTCTTAGAGAAAGAAACCAGAGTGGAGAAAGAGCTTTCATCTTTCTGTTTTACACAATAAGGAAGGAAGCTCAGCAGGCAATGACTGATTGGTAAGTGTCAGTTACAATAGTCCCTTCAATCACAGCCCTGAAAACTCCTTTTACCAAGGCTGGGAGTCAGAAGCTTAAGAGTAGTCCTTTCACCAAGCTGAGGACTGGCCTGTTTGCTGGTGAGAATGCAGAGCAGCCATGGAGAATATTGCTTTTCCCAACCTCCACTCAGCACAGGGCTATATACCTGCTAGGCCAATGAACAATGTCTTTCTGATTCTTTTTTGTCAAATGAAATGATGGAATTTAATGTTTATTGCTTGATTTTTTCAATCTATTATTGACAGCTGTGTTCTTATGATTTGTTCCTCAGTTGATTACCAATGTTGTTATGAGTAATGAATGTTTTCTCCTTTATATAGAATAAAAATTCATCAGCTGCCAAATCCTTATGTAGAGTAATTAATGATGAGAGTGAGTAGAGATTCACTATGACAAGTAATGATTTTAGGTTGAGATTTGGAAAGAAGTTGATTTCTGGAGGATGGGGTATAAATCTTTATTTCAAAACAGGTACCCAAAACATATATGTATCTCACAAATAAGGGAAGAGTTCTGATATAAGGCAAGCACACCTTTCTAGAAACAGGAATATGCACAGAGAGAATAATATAGATATTTTGACCTCCTCTCCTGCACTCTTCTCCTGTGCAGGCCAGAGTAGCTCACAAAGGGATGATGCTATTTAACATGTTTAATTCTTTAACTAGATACAAGGAATTTGATACAAGGAACTTGATACAAGGAGCATAAAGTCCTACAAATTTGAAATGAGTATCCTAAAACCATAAATACCTTACATTTTGGGGGATTCAATCTTTTTTAATAGCTTTCTGAGGAATTTAGAATACGCTCATTCTTGTACCTTTAAAAATTTAATTCCTTGAAAGCAAGACTGAAGAATGAGGATGTATTCACCTCTGGGTTTCTTTTTCTTAAAAACAAATTAATTAATTAATTTAGAATAGTTTTACATGGTTACATGATTCATGTTCTTTCCCTCCCTTTCTTCCTCCCTGCTCCTGGAGCCAATGATCAAATCCACTGGGTTATACATGTATCATTGTTCAAAACTCATTTCCCTATTATTATTATTTGCAATAGAGTGATCATTTAAAGTCCACATCCCCAATCATATCCCCATCAAACCATGTGAAAATGACTTGACTTTTTGTACAATTGACTTAGCTCCTTATAAATTTGAGAAATTAGACCTTGGTCAAAAGTTTTTGTTATATAGATTTTTTCCCCCAATTTGTTGCTTCCTTTCTGATTTTGGTTACATTGCTTTTGTTTGTATAAAATCTTTTTAATTTAATGTAATCAAAATTATTCATTTTATATTTTGTAATATTCTCTCTCTTACTTGGTCTTAAATTCTTTCCTTTCCCATAGATCTGACAGTTATACTAACCTATGTTCACCTAATTTACTTATAATTTCCCTCTTTATATATAAGTAATTTACCCATTCTGAATTTATCTTGGTATAGGATGTGAGATGTTGATCTAAACCTAATCTCCCCCCATACAGTTTTCCAATTGTCAAATAATGGGTTATGGATATCTTTGCTTCACTCCTTATCTTTCTGGGAAGACTTCTAACTTGTCCCCATTGCAGATGATGCTTGTCAATGATTTTAAATATATACTGTTTATTATTTTTAGGAAAGGCCCTTCTATTCCTATACTTTCTAGTGTTTTCAATAGGAATAGGTATTGTATTTTGTCAAAGGCTTTTTCTACACCTATTGAAATAATCATGTGATTTCTGTTGGCTTGATTATTGATATGGTCAATTATATGGATGGCTTTCCTAATATTAAACTATCCTTGCATTATTGGTATAAATCCCACCTAGGCATTGTGAATAATCTTTGTAATAATTTGCTGTAGTCTTTTGCTAGTATTTTATTTAACATTTTTCCATCTATATTCATTAAGGAGATTGAGTTGTAGTTTTCTTTCTCTGTTTTTTTTTTTTTTGTCTGCCTGCCTTTGGAATCAATACCATATTTGTGTCATCAAAGGAATTTGGTAAAACCCCTTCTGTGCTTGTTTTGTCAAATAGTTCATAGAGTATTCGGATTAGTTGTTCTTTAAATGTTTGATAGAATCCACTTGTGAATTCATCTGGCCCTGGGAATTTTTTCTTAGGGAGTTCATTTATGGCTTGTTCAATTTCTTTTTCTGATATGGGATCATTTAAGTATTCTATTTCCTCTTTTGTTAATCTAGGCAGTTTATATTTTTGTAAATATTCACCCATTTCACCCAGATTTTCATATTTATTGCCATAGAATTGGACAAAATATCTCTTAATATTTACTTTAATTTCTTCTTCATTAGAGGTAAAGTTGCCCTTTTCATCTTTGATACTGTTAATTTGATTTTCTTCTTTCTTTTTTTGTCTGCCTGCCTTTGGAATCAATACCATATTTGTGTCATCAAAGGAATTTGGTAAAACCCCTTCTGTGCTTGTTTTGTCAAATAGTTCATAGAGTATTCGGATTAGTTGTTCTTTAAATGTTTGATAGAATTCACTTGTGAATTCATCTGGCCCTGGGATTAAGCAGTACTTTATCTATTTTATTTGTTTTTTTTTTTTTCAAAGTACCAGCTCCTAGTCTTATTTATTAATTCAATGGCTCTTCTACTTTCAATTTTATTAATTTCTCCTTTGATTTTTAGGATTTCCAATTTAATTTTTATCTGGTGATTTTAAATTTGTTCTTTTTCTAGTTTTTTAAGTTGCATGCCCAATTCATTGACCTCTTCCCTTTCTGATTTGTTGATATATGCACTAGGACATATACATTTTCTCCTTAGTACTGGTTTGGCTGCATCCCATAGATTTTGACAAGTTGTTTCCTGATTGTCATTCTCTTCAGTAAAATCAGTAATTCTTTCTTTGATTTGTTCTTTGACCAACTAGTTTTGAAGAATTATATTATTTAGTTTCCAATTAATTTTAAATCTGCCTTTCCACAAGCCCTTATTGATTGTGATTTTTATTGCATTATGATCTGAAAAAAATGCATTTATTATTTCTGCTTTCCTACATTTGTTTGCAATGTTTTTATGCCCTAATACATGGTCAATCTTTGTATATGTGCCATGTGCTCCTGAAAATAAGGTATATTCCTTTCTATCCCTATTTTTTTTTCAGATATCTATTAACTCTAATTTTTCTAACATTTCGTTCACTTCCCTTCCTTATTTCTTAATTTTTTTTTTTTTTTGGTTTGATTTATCTAGTTCCGATAGGGGAAAGTTCCCCACTAGTATGGTTTTACTATCTATTTCCTCCTTAAGCTCCTTTAGTTTCTTCTTTAGAAATCTGGATGCTATACCATTTGGTGCATATAGGTTGAGTACTGATATTTCTTATTATTTATACTGCCTTTTATCAAGATGTAATTACTTTCCTTATCTCTTTTAATCAAATCTATTTTTGCTTTAGCTTTGAGATCATAATTGCTACTCCTGCCTTCTTTGTCTCAGTGGCAGCCCAGTAAATTCTGCTCTACCCTCTTACCTTTACCCTGTGTATGTCTACCTGCCTCAAGTGTATTTCTTGTAGGTAACATATGGTAACCAGAAGTTTGGAAATAGAATTCTCAATTTTCTAGATAGCCTAAGAAGAAGCCATGTGGCTCTGGGACCCACAGTCTCAGAAGCGATTTTTTTCCTTGCCCAGTCCTCTCCCGATTTTCCCCAGCCTAGAGGCTGTTTTACGGGGAAGAGAGACAATGGTTTTAATTGCCCCTGGGCTGCTAATTATTTTGCTCAATGCCCCGGGCCTGGTGGCCCTTGCTGGCTCTGATAGAATGCCGGAGCCCAACCAGTGTGTCTCTGCCGCTGCTCTCCTGACTCCATGACTTGACCTCCATTCCTACTGCAGATCTCCTGACTTGATCTCCATTCCTGCCACTGATGCTGCTGATGCTGCTGGTCCTGACCGCTTCCAGCCTAGAACCCCGAGCCCCAACAGCGATGACCTGCCACTTTTGCCGAGATCTTCAGAGACCTCCACCACTACTCCTTAGGATTTGGTATTGTCCCCGCTACCCCCTCTCTTGGTTTGGTAATGGCCTGCATTCTAGCCTTCCACGTGTTTTCTCTAAAGACCTAATTAGGCAACACCCACACAGACTCTACACGTGGGTATTTTCCTGAGCTTTTCTCCACTAACCCTGAGCCCACATGGACAATAGGGTCTGGACCTAGCGTTACCCTTAATGGGGCCGAATGGCCTATTCAGACTTGCTTGTGATTAAAAAACTGAACTCAGGGGAGAAATATTCACCCCAATAACTGCTCAGAACTTTGAACTTGGGGAAAAAAACCCTTAAACTCAGCAGAACTCAATCAAAAGAACCTTAAATTGAAACCAGGGGTGAACTTTTAAAACCTCGGAACTGAATGAGCTTTATTTCTGTTTTTAAAGAGACTGTATCTTACTGTATATTGCTAATTAGTTTTGTAAATTAATCTTGCTTATTTCGTTGATTTTCCTGTTGCACTGAATCATTTTACGCTAATGAAGTTTCTGCTTATGATGTTACTATATTTCCTAATTTACTTAAAGCTTACTGTATCAGAAACAATGCGGTTATATGTACCACCTATGAACATCTTATAGAGCACATGTCTTTAAAAATTTACTCTGTCTTGGTAATTGCAAAGAACCTTGAAAGTTTCCATGCTTTGAATATTACCTTGTAATTTTACAAGAGGTATTTTTTAACTTTTACTTTAAATCCTTAAGAATTGTTGTCTTAAAGGATAAAGCTTTTATATATTTTATTATAAGAGATATTATTTTCCTTAAATGGGTAGACGCATTCCTATCCAGGATTTTTTTTAAATACAGAGAGTCAAGGAGCTCCTGTATACTCTTATCCAGAAGGTTTCTTTTTTAAATATCACATTTTTCTATGGAAGCAATAACAGCATTTGCCAAGGGTTAAAAGTTGTAACAAGTATATAATTTTAAACATCACTGTTTATTGTTTTAAAATGTGCTATTGGAAATAATGGTACTCTATTTGAATGTGCATTATGAATCTGCTATTTTGTAAAACCCACTTTCTCCAACAGAAAGTCTCATTTTTGGGTAACATAACCCTTCTAGTTCTAAGCTATATATATATTTTTGATTTTTAAAACATTTTTTTTAATGAGAGCAATTGATTTTTCCTTTTTCTCATCTTGTACTGGAAGTACATATATAATCATTATTTATCCTTTTTCTGATTCTACAGCAAATACCTGAGCCTATAGGACTGTGAATTAAATGCCTCTCTGATTCCAGAAGGGAATATGAAAGCCATTAATAGTGCTAAAGAAAGCACATGGTCAGAGACTTGACTGACTAAGATCTGCATAATAGCAGTTCTATGCCAATACTTTCGGGCTTGGAAATTGGGGTTTGAGTCCTGGAGTCCCAGTCTTTTCTAAAACTTTAGAGGACGTGGGTCCCCTCGACTTAGATTCCTAGAAAGCACCTAAGATTGGTTATTTATTTGGCTCACTTCCCTGAAAAGCTGATGATAAGTCAGATCAGAGAGAGACATTTCCTTTAGTCCTGGCCCTGGATGGGTAATTGCACACTGCGGAATTCACTTTAATTAGACCTTCATTCAAAGGTCTAAGTTTATTTTCCCTACATTTTTTGCACATTTTACATTTCATTCACAAGTTAATTTTTTCTTCTTTTTTTCTTGAATTTTATTCTTTTTATTTTGCCAATTGACTTCATATAACCCCCAGGAATCAGCCACTCATCCTTAGCTGACCTGAGGTACCTTTTTTTTTAGAAAAAAGATGTGTTTAAGATTTACCTCACGGGGATATCTGTTAAGTTTTAAAAAATCCGATAATGTAAAAATATATGTATATTTAACTCTTTTAGGAGTAATTTCACGGGGAATTAAATTGTATAAATCTTAGAAGAAAATGTATGTTTTGTAATCTATAATGTAAAGTTTAAATTCTTTTGAGAATAATTTCAGGATAAGGATCTTGCAATCTCCCCAAAATCCAGACAACGAATTTGTTTGGTGAGGACACATGAA
Organism: Gracilinanus agilis; assembly: GCF_016433145.1. Taxonomy (NCBI): domain Eukaryota; kingdom Metazoa; phylum Chordata; class Mammalia; order Didelphimorphia; family Didelphidae; genus Gracilinanus; species Gracilinanus agilis. The sequence continues at coordinate 190,063,189 of NC_058131.1, read as the reverse complement.
GATGTCTGAAAAGCCTTCACTGTACCATGAAGACCAAACTTTGAACTTTGGGGTGCAGTTGATTGAACTATGGGGAGTTGAAATTGAGTTGTATGTATTGTTTTAATTGTACACTGTTGTGCCAGTGGGGGGACTGCCCCCCAAATTGGTTTTTGTCAATGTGTCTAATTTTAACCATTTGTTCATCTATTTCTTTATCCCCAAATTCCTGAAAAATTTAGAAGTTGTTTATTTTTACAGGTCCAGCGAATTAAAAAGGACTAACCTTTTTTTTTGCCGGACCTCACGGGGAATTGTAAAAAGTGAAATTTGGGGAATGCCATTCTAAATATATATATATTTCTATGGACAAGGGAAATGTATCAAAACTACATTTCCCGTGATCCAACATGGTCCAACTGATTTCCGTTTCCAAGGTCTTGATGCAGGGGAGAGCTTAAATCTCCTGGGTTAGGAGGGAGTGGTCTCTTTGGCGAGTAGGCGCTTCTGGAGGCGGCAGTTTTGAATGCTTACAAGCGCGTGGTCTGATAACTTTATCTATAAACATGGCTTTAATTAAAATACTAATTTATATTATTATATCAGCCTTTATCATTTTTAATATTAACATGCCCCAATACATGCATTTCTTTATGAAATATATATTTACCCTATTTTATCCCTTTTCCTATTTCTCTTAGTATTATCCTCTTTTTTTACCCCTAGTTGTTTGTTTGTTTGTTTGTTTTTGACATACCATCCTATACAGTTTACCACTGTACCCTCTAAGCATACTTCTTCTATTTACATTCCTGGGTGTTGTCAATTGCGAATTTAATGCAGAAGGTAATCTATGGATTCTTTCAATTTCTATTTTACCCTCTTGTTCAAGAATATCAGGGCAGTTTTCTTGGATAATTTCTTATAGAATAATGTCCAGTTTTTTTCTTTGGTCATGATTTTCAGGTAGTTCAATAATTCTTAAATTGTCTCCCCTGGATCTATTTTCCAGGTCTGTTGTTTTATCAAGGAGATGTTTCATATTTTCCTCAATTTTTCATTCTTTTGATTTTATTTTATAGATTCTTGCTGCTTTGTGAAGTCATTCACTTTTTTTTTTTCCTTTTTTTTTTTTTAATCCCTTGTACTTCGGTGCATTGTCTCATAGGTGGAAGATTGGTAAGGGTGGGCAATGGGGGTCAAGTGACTTGCCCAGGGTCACACAGCTGGGAAGTGGCTGAGGCCGGGTTTGAACCTAGGACCTCCTGTCTCTAGGCCTGTGAAGTCATTCACTTTTAATTGTTCAATTTTAATTTTTAAATACTGAATTTCATCCCTGACTCTTTGATCCTCCTTTTCTGTTTGATACATTTTTCTTTCTAGAACATTGTTTTATCTTTTATTTTCTTTGCCTCATTTTTCAAGCTGGTCAATTCTGGCTTTTAAAGCATTATTTTCTTGTTTTAGTTCATGTGCCTCTATTTCCAGATGACCCATTTTGCTTTTTGTTTTTTTCTCAATTTTCTTTAACCTCTTTTAATTGTTTTATGAATTTATTTTGAGCTCATCCAGGGCGTGAGTCCAATTCATTGGAGTTTCTGAGGTTTTATTTGCTGTTCTCTCCATCCTTCTCTATTCCATTTGTTCTTTGTTCATTACCTGATTAGAAACTGCCGATCATAATTTCATTTTTCTTTTTCTATTGTTTACTCATATTTTTTTTCCTTCTTTGCCCTTTCTTATTGGCTGTATTCTTATTCCTCTGTTTTTTGGATCTGTGAGTTTGGACTTTTCTGTCCTGAAGGGACTTCTTCTCTGCTCTTTCTATGATAAACTGGATTAGGCAGATTGAGCTCACCTGTTGTATTAATGTGCCCTGAGGCCAAGTCTTCCCTAACTGTCAGAAGAGGCTGAAGGTAAAGGTGAAGGTCTGGAGGCTGAAGGTAGTTACCCTCTCTCATCCTCTCTACTCCTCTTTGTCAGCTACCTCCCTGCCAGCCACTAGGTCAGAGCCCTGAGCTTCCTGTGTTGGTACCAAGGTACTCTGTCAGGGTTCCTGTCTTTACCCTGGGATCCCACAGTCAGCCAGAATGAAGGAATCCTATCTTAATTTCTTATAGTTTTACCTGTTAGAAATTATGTAAACTTTATTATGGTAGAGAACTCTACATTTGATTGTCTATATGAAAAAGACAGTAATGAAAGAGTGAAGATTAAATGGGGCAGAGTTCTCATTAGTTTGGTCATAAAGCAAAAGCTTTTCCTTATTGAAAAATCACCATTGTTCAGTTGTTTCTGTTGTGTCTAACTCTTTCACCCAATTTGGGGCTTTCATGGCAAAGATACTGGAGTAGTTTGCTTTTTCTTCCCCAGCTCATTTTACAAACGAGGAAACTGAGGCAAATAAGTGATTTGTCCAGGATCACACAGCTAGTGTCTGAGGCTATATTTGAACTCAGTTCTTCCTGACTCTAGACCAGTACTCTATCTATTGATCCACCTATCTGCCTCTATTAGAATTCACCTCCTATGTAACTATGCCTATAATCCTTTACCCAAGATGATAGAGAGTAATCTAGAAGGGATTTTGGAAACCATCAGTTCCATCCCTTTTCATTTGTTAATTTAGGAAGCTGATGGCTAAAGAGGTTAAGTGATTTGCCCAAAATCATATTGGAAGAAAATAGCTCATCGAAATTAATGATTCTGTGATCTGATGATGCAAAAGTATTCAGAACAAAAGAGGAAGAACATGAAATAACTTTCTGAGAAGAAAGAGGTAGCATAATCCCTATGAAAAACATAACTATTCTTTACCTAACAATAAACAATATCCTTTCCCTCAATTTATAGTTGTCATTAGGAAAGGCATAAGGGAGTTGAAATATAATCAGGAACCATTTAAATATTAACAACACTTGAAGGGTTTTTTACCATCATACTACCTACTCATTTACCCTAATACATCTTTTATTATTATTATTATTATTTTAAAGGAATAAACAGAGGATAAGAAAGGAAGCATGATATAGTGGATAGAGAAAGAGCCTAAAAGTCAAGGAAACCTGGGCTCAACATTTATGGATGACACATTCTGGCAATATCAGCCTAGGTCACTTAACTTTTTAGTGTCCTCAGGCAAACTAGTTCAGAGCAGAAGTCAAGTATTATTGGTCAAGAGATTCAGAAAGGATTTTCTCACTCAGAGCTCTCTATACACAAGAACCAATCTTTAAATGTGTACACATATAAATACTTGTAAAGGACCTATAATTTCACTGTTATAGGGAACTTCCAATGATGAAATTCCCTTTGTTATATAGCTGAGCACCTGGTCTATAATTTCTATATTTAAATAGTTTCTAAGGACATAGAGATTTTAAGTAACTTGCCCAAAGACTCACAACCAGTATGTGTTAGAGTTCAGATGTGGACAAAAGTTGTTCCAATTCTATGGCTGGCTTTCTCTTTCTACTGTCATTCATATATAACATTTTTATAATTATATTTTTTACAAATTTACATATTTATAAAATTAGATAAAAAGTATATTTTTTTAAAAAAAGAAAAAATATTAATTTATATGTGTGATTGGATAAAATATGAAATCTTCAAATTGGCTTCCACTTAATTTTCTAGTCTTTTTAAAATTCAGTCACTTTTCTTTACTTACTATGCCAGGTACAATACCCTGCTAAATTCTCTACCTTCTTGAAATTCCATCTCCCATTCTAACATCTTGACACAAGGGTCCCCTATTTCTGGAATGCACCCCTTCATTATCTCTACCTCACAGAATGTAACAGTCTTTGAAAGCATAGGTTAGATTGCTTGTTCTCATTAGACTTTGAACTTTTATGCCAATGTGAATAAACAACATTCACTTTCCCATTGGTAGTGGGAGTGAGAGTGGGAGAGAGACAGAGATGGAGACAGAGAAAGAGAGAAACACAGACAAAGCAACAGAGGGAGAGAAAGAGAACAGCCTTGTTTAAGTAACTAAGAAATTGTGTTTTGGAACTCACAATAGTTTATACATATATATATATATATATATATATATATACACACACACACACATGCATATGTATACACATATATACAAGTCTTTCTTTATACTCCTTAATTCTGATACTTTCCCTCTATTGATTATCTCATTTATCATATATACATATACACACATATCTTCTTTGCATAGTTATTTAAATGTCATCTCCCCCTTAGAGCATATGCATATTTTTATTTACATATCCAAACATTGTAGATATATACGTATATATGTACGTGTATAATTTCCTTTTGTTCTATGAGTATGATTAAATAAACTAAAGTCATATTTATGTGGTCAATTTCATGATACAAATCTCTTGTGCTTAGAGTCCAAGGAAAGCATGCCACAAAGGGAGAACCTGTCCCAATAGATAGGACAGAAAGGGACAGAGCTAGGGGATAAAGACAACAGCTTTCTGAGTATCACAAAGGCTTGTTGAAGTTTCCCTTAGTGGCTCTTGATATTCAGTAGAATGTATCTAAGTGAGAGGGCTTGACCCTGGGAAAGTCATTTAACTTCTTTGCCTTTGTTTCCTCATCTGTAAAATGAACTAGAGGAGGAAATGTCAAACCACTCCAATATCTTTGCCAAAAAAACCCCAAATGAGGTCAAGAAGAGTAAAATACAACTGAAAATAACGGAACAAGTAGGAATGCCAGCTCCTGAGCTTTTATCACAGAAAATATCAGTTGCACCCCCATACCAGAAATGGGAAATAAAAGGTATATCTTTTCAAAAGATTGACCTGACTTCTTTACTAACATATCTGTCCAAATATCAGCAGCTTCTTTTGTAGGTATATATAGGAATTTTAAAACTTTCCTTACTGGTCATATAAATAAGTAGGAAAATATAATTGCTGGCTTCTTTATGTGTCATTCACTAAGTTAAGGTAAGCGTTTGCTTTAACTGGACATAATACCAAGTTTGATAGAGAATAAAGGAAAGCTTCAGGGAGAGATTTTCTTCTATTTCCCCACATAGTCTTTTTATTTAACTCTACAAACACAAAAGGTACAGATATGGAAGATATCACCTAAATTTTATTTTTATCTTCCTAAGCATCATGAACCTTAAGAGCTGAGGGTAAGTTCCTTATATTATCACAAATACAGCTCACTTGCCAGATTTAGACCAGGTGTAAATTTAAATTCCATTTGATATTAAATAAGAATTGGTTGTGTGATAGTTAATAATAGCCAGAATTTAAATAGTTACTTAGGGTTTGCAAAGTGTTTTACATATTCTTTGTCATCTGGGCCTCATAAAAGCCTGATGAAATATATATTATTATCCCCTTTTTTTAGATGAAGAAAATGAGGCTAGGTTACATAGCTAGTGAGTATCTGAGGTAGAATTTTAAATTCAGGTCTTCCTGACTCTCATTCAATCAGACAACATACTTTTGTTATGGACTTTCTCAAGGAACTTATACTATAAAGAGGGAGATAACATCTAAACAACTATGTACAAACATGATATATACAGAATAAACTGGAGATAATTAGTAGAGGGAAGGCACTAGAATTAAGGAGGACAAGAATGGCTTCATGTAGGAGACAGGATTTTAGCTTAGACTTGAAGTCAAGGATAATAGCAGATTGAGATGAGGAGGGAATGAATTCCAGGCATGGAAAAGGAGACACAGAAAATAGCCCAAGCTGGGAAATAGAGTGACTTGTTAGAGAAATAGCAGGGGGTTGAGTGGCCCTAGACCACAGAGTCTGTGAGGAGGTAGTAGGGCATAAGAAGACTAGAAAGGTAATGGAGACTATAATCTTAAAAGCTTTGACCATTGAATGGAGGGCTTTATTTTTGATTCTAGGGTGATAAGGTGATACTGGAATTTAATGAGTAGGGAAAGTGACATGATCAGATCTGAAATTTGAAGAAACTTGATAGCAGCATTGTAAAAACAATATCTTTTGAAAGATATTAAAGGAAAATTATTTACTTTATCCTTCTGAAATTCCCACCATTTGAGTAATTATTAGAAACTCACCTTTGAAATGTAAATTATATCTTACTTTTTTAATAATTTATTGTTATTCATGATTCTTATCTTGAAATCATAACCAATGAGAGACTGAATATGAATCTTAGTGGGCAAAATGAAGAAAATTATAACTCTTTTTTGACTATCAAAGAGTAGCATCAGAGTTTTAAATCAGAGAATACAACCCTGATATAATGAAATAGTACCTGGGAATGACTTGTAATTTGGGCAGGCTAAGAATAGAAGAAAGTGATGATGGCAAATCTTTAATATTTAACCATTTTTGCTTAGTACGAAATTCTAATCTGGGGCCAGGGATTCAGATATGAATTCTGATGCCCACAAATTAACAATAATATTCATGTTCTTATAATTATTGGGTGAATTATAGGTATCATTAAAATTTATCATGTAAACCTAATTTTTTAAAAACTCAAATTACTTGTTCTCAGGACATTCTCTGTGTTAGATGAAAGAAGAAAGAAAAAGGAAAGAAAGGAAGAAAGGAAGGAAGGAAGAAAGAAAGAAGGAAAAAGAAAGAATGAGAGAGAGAAAGAATGAGAGAGAAAGAGAGAGAGAAAGAAAGAAAGAGAGAGTTTGAGGAAGGAAGGAAGGAAGGAAGAAAAAAGAAAGAGAGGGAGAAAGAAAGAAGGAAAGAAAAAAACAGAAAATAGAGGAGAGAAGGAAGGAAGGAAGAAGAGAAGCCTTTTTTCCTCCCAGTGTAAATTTAGATTCAAAGAAAAATGAAAGTTCCACGTACTTGAGAACTGAATGGAAAATCCTGACTTGCTGATGAAAAAATCACTGTCAAACTGAAGAGTCAGTGAGTTGAAGGTGCTATGGATGTCCTCAGGCAGAGCAGACCCACTCCATTCTTTCAGGAAAATGTTGCTATCTATTGGACCATCCCAAACCTTGAGGATGTCATGAGCCATTTCAGTATCAAAAACAATGAAATGGAGACTGCAAAAGAAGAGGAAAAATCTTAAAACATTCATGGGTTATAAACTGAACAGAAAACAACCTCCACTTAGATATAAAAACTCCATCTTTCAGAACTGGACACTCCAAAGCATGACTATGCCACAGCACAGATTAAAGAAAAGTTTCTCATTGAGATGAAGAAATGGTAGATTAGGAAAAACGGCTATCAGTATGCCAACAGTGGTTTTTTTTCATTTCCCCACTAGATGGTAGCATATATAACATGAGAAAATTAGGGCTAAGGTAATTTCCCAGTTAGAAATACATTTTCTATCAATATGATATCAGCTATTGTATTTCTATTAATTCACTTAAGATACCAAATAAGTATAATGTTTGAAATACCGACATAGGGGAACATTTGTTACATCCCAAACATCCTTTACTATAACAATTTCACATGTTTAAATTTGATTGCCTGAAGGTAGTTTAAGAGTTGTTATGCCTCAAGAAGCAAAAAATTCAGATGCAGCAACTGATTTTTATCCCTGATCTGTAGCCCTTAGGGCTATGGCATGAACATATAAAAGAGTTTAGCTAACATAACAGCAAAGAAAAAATATGGTTTGGGAATTTTCTGGTTTCTAATGATTTCATTTATTATGTTATGTATATATAGTAATGCAGCTGAATTAGCAACATGATGCATATTCTGAAACATTAAATCATACTTTCAGTTTCTATGTTTACAGCATATATTTTGCTGTTTACATGTGCTATATTTTGAAGTAAAATATGCTATAACCTTCATAAAATGTGACATTTCTTTTAATATAATTCTATCTCTGTAGAATACTTGAAAAAAATAGAAAAATATAAATTATGACATATTTCTTCCACAAAATGGGCAGTTTTCAAAATAGTTAATGTAACCTCAAAATTAAAAAAACCTATGTTAACAATTAATTGATTATTGCATAGTTATATGAATAAAATGGAAATGGAATGCCTCATTCAGAGAGAGAAAACATGGAACTAATTAAGAGTTGGCAAGGCAGAGCTATAAATATAAAGGTTGTGACATATCCTGCAGACAACAGCTGTAGTTGAAATAAATGGACAGCTTCATTCCAGAACAAAATATCTGACTTGTTACAAAGCCAAGTTCTTGGAGAATATGGGATGTTGGTAATGGGAGGTGTGAGGTAGGGAGGAAGAAAGGACAAAAACTAGACATTATGGGTTTGAAAGTTCATAAACTTTCTTCCATTGGTAGAGAAACAGTTATAACCTTAAATCCTGAGAGACGTGATGGATTGTTAATGCTTCTTTGAATGGTTTAAAGGACGAAAAAGTAAAAATCTAAAAAAACCTCAAAGGCAGAGTTCACTTCCTTCATCATTTTCCTGAAGCCAAGTAATGGTATCAGAATAGTCAGGGTGATGTAATGTAGAATATTGCAATTGAGGACAGAGGACCTTGCCTGATATTCTGGCTCTACCCCTTGTTTCCCATACACTCTTGAATACATCTTTTTGCCTTCAGGGCCTCAGTTTCCTTCTCTACAAAAATGAGAAGGTTGGGTTAGATGATCTTTACATTTACTTCCAGTTCTAAATCCTATGAACTTAATATATCGAGAGGTATATAATTATATTTCTGAAGATGGGCACAGAGAACAGAACACTGAACTCGGAGTATGGAAGATTTTAGTATGAGTCCTGCCTCAGATATTTATTAGCTTTGTGACAAATTATTTATTGTTCCTGAACTTCAGTTCCCTTGATTGTGAAATAGTGATAATAATACCTCATAAGACTGATTGTTTTAAGGATCAAATGGTATGATGAATGTAAAGTTTTTTGTAAACCTTAAAGTGCTATATAAATACTATTATAATTGCTACTTTGAAATAGTCTTTTGACTTTACATAGAGTCCATTGTTTAAACCACATACATTTTCTTGGATAAGATTAAAGAAAAGAGGTACTCTTAAAGATAGTTTTCCAGACAATTACACTTACAGAAAAGCAATTAAAACTAGGGAACAACATACACATAAAATTTATGTAAAACACAGCCTTCATCACTGCTTGTTGAAAGATGTTTGTTACCATTATCTTTATTATACAAATTATAGCTGTGTTCAGCAATGAAACATGTTAGGTCCTCTACAGAAATGTCTACATATAACTCTTAATGTGGCTAAATTTACTCTAACTTCTTGTGATTAAACTCAATTAAATCCAAATCAAGTGACTACTTTCTAGTGTATGAGTTTAAATTACAAACTTCCTTGAAGCCTGAATTGCCTATAACAATGTTTGTTTGTTTTTACATTAAAGAAATAAAGCACTTTTAATAACCTTGCATGAGAAATCAAGAAAATAAACAATAGCCAAAAGTACTAAAACCTATGAGAAATTAGTGAATACTTGTAAGGAACGAGGCTACATGAAAAACTGTCAAAAGCTCCATTCCTTTTTGGTCATGTACCCAACAGTTCAGGTGGTCAATAATTTGATAGTAGAGAATATTCTAAAATTTCAAGAACTTTTTTTTTAAAAGGACAAGAAAAGCAAGAGAAAGGCAAGAAAGAAAAATAAGAAAGATAAGAATGCTATCAAAAAAGGCATGATAGAAAGATAAACAAGAAAGAATAAAAAAATGTAGAAAGACAAATTACACTGAATTCTACCACAGAATTCCTAATTGTGCTTCACGCAATACTATTATTCCATTGGTTTTATCCTATGGGTCCCATTGTTGAGATTCCCCACAATTTGATTCATGACAGTGTGGAAATGAACTTAATCCTAATACTCTCTTAACAGAACTTTGGTTTTTAGAAGAGAATTTAGACTGACTTATCACGGACCTGAACTGAGGACTAATATTTTGCTCCTACTTGCTTTCTATAAGTACATAAATCATGGCTCTTTGTTTCTGAAATTAGTTCAGTATTCAACTAATATGTAATGGGTTAAGTTTGGAAATCTATCTCTCCTGCTAATCATTGATCTTTTCATGATTCATATAATTTTTTGCTGGCCTTGGAAACTGCTTGAGAAAGTAAGGGAGTTTGGCCTGATCCTTCAAAGATATCAAAATTGCTGTCCAAAATTCTGGGCCAGTGTCTTACTCCTGAACTCCAACAATGAGCCCTCATTTTTTACTCAATCCTATGTTATTTACCCAGCTCTTTGCTTTGTATACCCCCATTTTCCCTCCTCTTTATAGTATTCAGCTTTTTTTTTTTTTTTAAGTATTCAGTCCCTGTGATGCAATGTGAATTGGGCATCTGGAAATTACAGTGTTTGTATGCACACATCCCTGGTCCATATCAAAGACATAATTCACTTTATAGATTCTGACTCCTCTGATTTATTTATTCTGAGTTGGAGATATATGTTGATTAGACTCTTGACTCCTCTCCTCTAAGTCATGGGTTCTGACTTTTCTGTTATGAGTCAGGGATCAACAATAGTTTCTCTAAGTACTAAACTTTCTAGCACAGATTTGTGTTATGGCAATAAACAATTCCGTTGTCATGTCGGGGTACTTTTGCCAATCTTCTTTATTTAATTTGCTTTTCTTACTGATAGTGAAGAGAACAAGATTAAAATGTATGGCTCCAAGAATTGGGAAATCAGACAATGAATTTAGTTTGAGAACTGAAAGAGTTCATTTTGTTTTATTTTAGTTAGAAATGTAACTTGTAATATAACCCACTTACAGGTTAATGAAAGAAAATATTTTTTTCTAAATCTGTGTTGGAAATACTGTTTTAGTGACTTCTTCAAATCTATGTTTATGTGGAGTCCTTTTCTTCTTCAAAAAATCAAATATGAATGAAGAAATCTATCTCTGCTTTATAATAGAATCCTTAGATAAATTCAAATTCATGGTTATTTATTTTGTTTACACTTTAGTCATAACCCTACATGTATTTTACATGCCTATATAAAGTATATAATATTTTAACAATAAAATAACATAAATTATCAGGATTTTTACGTTACTTAAGAGATTAAATATAGTTTTTTTAATAACTAGCCCCATTAGAAAGTGAGCATAATACAATATGTCCCCAGTGGCTTAGTGTAGATTTAATCTTTAATAGCTTTATTTTTATTCACAGGTTATTGTACAATAATAAAAATTGCTTTGTTTACATAGTTACAATGCATTTTTATAACATCAATTACTACTTATATAATAATAATAATAGTTTAACATTTATATTAACCTTCTTATATCTCCTGTTACCTGGCCAAGCCCTTTACAGTGATTATTTCACTTGATCCTACAATAACCCTAGGATGTTATCCTCATTTTTATAGATGAGGAAACTGAGACAAACAAAAGTTAAGTGACTTATAAAGTACACAGCTAGCAGGTGTCGCAGGTCAAATTTGAACTCATATCTTCCTGGTTTCAGACCTAGCACTCTATTTACTGCACCACCTTACTGTTCCTAGATTGCTAGATATTGAAAGAGTTTTTCTTCTGAAGGGTTAAAAATTGACAGTTAGATTTAGAACTAGGAGGCATCTTAGTGATATGTAGTCTAGCCAGCTTATATGACAGGGGAAGATACAGAGGGTCAGAAATGGAAAATGAGTTGGATGAGGTCAGAAAGATGCTAAGAATTAGATTCAGATTATAATGATCTGATTCCAAATAGAGTATATTGGCATTTTTACCATTATTTAAAAATTCCCTTAAAAGAAATCGAGTGTCTGGGAAGGTGAAATTCATCAGAGAAAAGAGTGATGAACTTGGAATTCATTCCATTTTCCCCTTATTGATTTTTTTTTATCATTCACTTGGAGACTATCATAAAAATAGTTCACTTTCATATTGAACTTTAAACTTTAAAACAATTCTGAGAGGAATTAATATGAATTACTTAAGGTTTTGTTTGGAATTTTTTCATGAAGTAAAAAAAAATTCACTGGAATTAACTCAGATTTTCAATAGAAATAGGATAACTACTTTGTTCTTTTTTATCACAATTTTATATTTTAATTATTTTCTTTTTATTTTCAGCTCAGGTTGGATTACTTTTGTATTATTATTTTAATATACCTGCAGATATATGTTCTAGGTATGTCTACTAAATACATTTTAATCCAAGATTACCAAAAGTACGTCCAAATGAGAAGCTGAGCTGCAGAGAAATACAATAATCCCATTGTAGGCAGTCCTGGATTGTTTAAGAATTATTGTCCACAGCTGAAGGATAATTGTCTAATGTTCTGTTTTGTGACCCTCCCCCCCTTTTTTTCTTTCTGCATAGCACAAAAACACAGATTCTCCCAAAAAAGCATAAAACAAAGTAAAATGATTACCTGATGGTTTTCCCTGGGTCTGCCTCTATGATCCATGTGCAATGAAGATTATTATCATAAGGTGCTGGGTAGCCTGGAGACAAAATTCGTCCTGATGTGGCAGCATGGATTCGCCCACCACATTCAGCTGAGAAAACAATAACAAAAAATACCAATATGCAATTCTATTTTCAATAAGACTGCCCTGTTTCATATTTTCTACATTGATTAACATTTTAAGGGAAGAAATAAAAACATGATTTTTACCATTTTAGATTCTTTTAAGAATTCCTTCTCTATTTCCTTATCCTCATCATTCCCTGAAGCCTCTTCATATTACCAACTGAGAAAGTATCGATTTCTGATATGAAGTTAGAAGGGATGAAAATAATGTAATGATTTAAATAAAAGTTTCCCCCATCCCAAAGTGGGTATTAAACTTCTCAATACAATATTTTTAGAAAGTATTATTGCCATATTTGAAAAAATCTGCAATGTGAATAAAACTAAAAAAAAAAATAACAAAATACCTCCCAAATCTTATATGAAATGGTTTCATTTTAGCCAGATTATTTTCCCAGCAGAAAAGAAAAAGAGATCTCTCCAAAAGTTCTGAGGCATGACTAAATGCATTTGTGACTAGAATTAGAGGTTGGCAGTATTGCACAGCTATCTCTTTATGACCAATTCAATATTACCAATGCAAGAAGGCAAGGGCTTGTCCCACACTCTTCGGTCTCCACTCAGGCAGGTCATGGTGCTACTGCCATGCATCGCATACCCAGGATTACAGCTGTACTGAACAATAGTGTCAGTAAAATGCCCTTCATCCCGGATTTTATAGCCATAATTTGGAATTCCTGGATCTTCACATTTTACTAGATCAAAACCTTCAAGGAAGAAAAACAAAACAAAAACAAAAAACAAGACAAAATGGAATACATGGTGTCAATAGAAAGAAGTAAGATCATAGAACTTGAAGCTAAAGGCAACCTCAGCAATTATACAATTCATATCCTTTAATTTTTATGTGTGGCAGAGACTTATAAAGTTGATATGACTTGCTCTTGGTTATTTATAACTGGGATGTGAACACATTCTCTAGGTTTGATATGTATAATTCATTTCATTACTCCAAAGATATTACCAAGTGCAAAATATAAATAACCTATACTATGTATAGAAAAAAATGGAGATTATGTAAAAGAGTGAAGGGATCGAGAAATAAATGGTATTTTCTTTTGAGTAATTATTAAAAGGAAATATAATCTTTCCATTCTATTCCTAAAGCATTTTCCATACATTTCTGATAACTTATAAACCAATAAATTTGTTATTTACTACTTTAGTTTCTTACAGATTATTTTTCTCTCCTGAATTTTACATAATCATTTGCTAAACCAATTTTAGTTGGTAGCCACCAGCTGGTAAATTAGTTTATGTCAGCACATTATCTGTCAGTGACTTATTTAGAAATTCTCCCAACCAGTCAATACTGTCTTTCCCACTTTGATCTCACATTACCCCATCTTTGTTTTTGTTTTCCAGGAACTTACATCCAGAAGTGTGAACTAAAGGTACTGATGCTTTTTCTCCACTTAGTCCTAAACAGGGACTGAATGTAAGTACCAGCTTTGATCTCAGAGTTTATTGTCCTCACTCCTTCCCTTCAGAGATCTCACGACTTTGGAGAAAAAGAATATAGCTCTTTCCCTGTGGAAGTGTTAAGGTCCCTAAAATAGCCACATGCCATATTCTTTTTGATACAGGGCTCTGAGTTGAGCAATTCCTTCCACAACAGAAATTCAATAAATAAATCATTATAATGAGTGAGAGAATCTAAGCTGTTAAACACAAAGAAATAGATGACTGAAAAGAAGATTTAGGCTTGCCTGCATCTAAAGCTGTATATTGTTTTTATGTGAAGCAATATTTCGTAGGCCATCTCAGAAGACAGTCTTATACTTTCACATATTTCTCCCCTACTTCAGGATGTAAATTTTGACAATTTAAAAAAGTAGAATTTAAAACTTGGTGTAGGTCTTGCATGGGCTATTTGCTCTATTTTCTTTTCATTGTTTTTGAAAGTATATTCCTATTTCCAGGAGACCATCAAGGATGCCTGTTGGGATATCAACTTGTTAGAAAATTTCTCCAAAGTCATGAAACATATCATTTTCATGCCCGCCAAAATGAAAATCAATTTCCAAAGTTATTACTTTACATGTAAGGCAATTGGAGAAGTCATATATATTAATCGGAATGCTAGGAAAAGATAACATGTATAGGTCTGAGAATGGCCTGTTTTTTTAAAAAAAGCATTTTATTTTTTTTCTAGATTACAGTGATAAAATTTCTTAATATTCCTTTTTTCTATTTTGTAGTCATGCTCTTTCTCTCCCTCCCCCATTACTCCATCCCCAGAAAAGCAATATTGGTTGTATATATATATATATATATATATATATTATCATGTAATACATTTCCACATACATCATGTTGTAAAAGACACATATTAGTTACACTAGATAAAAATTCATGAAGGAAATAAAGTAAAGAATGGAATGTTTTAATTTGCATTTGGACTCCATCTTTTCCTTCTATGGCAGTGGATAACTATTTTTCTCATGAGTCTCTTGAAATTGTCCTAAATATTTTCCTTGTTGATAATAAAGCCATTTACAGTTGATTATCATACATTATTGTTGTTACTGTGTAGAATGTTCTCCTGATTCTTCTCATTTCATTCAGAATCACTTCATATGAATTTTTCCAGGTTTTTTTTTTTGTGATCATCTTCTTTGTCATTTCTTATGGCATAGTAGTATTTCATATACCACAACTTATTCAGCCATTCCCTACTTATAGACATCTCTTCAGTTTCTAGTTCTTTGCCACCACAAGAAGAGCTGCTTTAAATATTTTTGTATAGGTAGTTTTTTTTGCCCCCCTATCTTTAATCTCTTTGGAATAATGACTCAAGAGTGGATCAGTCTTCATGCAGTTTTATGGCACTTTGGTTGCAGATTGCTCTCTAGAATAGTTGTATCAGTTAGTAGGTCCACTAGCAATGTATTAGTGTCCTGATATTTTTACATCATCTCCAGCATTTGTGATTTTCATTTTTTATCATGTTAACCAGTCTGATGGTTACCTCAGTTGTTTTTAATTCACTAACTATCCCTCACTATAATTTTTAAGTGAATGCAATTATGATTCAAGATATATAACGACAGCCTAAATATATAAATATCCATATACATATGAATGAGAACTATTTTTAATTAATGTATTTAAATTAAAATACTCAATTTCCAGATACAAACACAGAAAAAGGTTAAGTACAAGGTTCATAGTCCTAAAATTCCTATGACTTAGGCCAGAAGCCTGGTTTAAACCAAAGGAATATGTTGTCTTGAGGACAAAGACTCTCAAAAGTTTGTGTATGTTTGTATGTGTGAGTATGTTTGTGTGTGTGTGTGTGTGTGTGTGTGTGTGTGTGTGTGTGTGTGTAAATCTAAGGACCAAGTACAGTGATAAATGGTACAGTAGAGAAAACACTGACTCTAGAGTCAGAAAGTATAGGTTCAAATTCTATCTCTGATACTACCTATGTGGTTTCTGTTATTTCGCAACCTCTCAGTGCCTCAGTTGCCTCATCCATAAGATGAAAGGAGTTGGATTAGCTTATTTATTAGGCTCCTCAATTTCAAATTTTTTAATATTATATATTTAATTTATACTAAATAATAAAAAAAGAATCTTTCCATACTTTGCTCAAAGCAACTAACCGCAAATTTCTCAATCAAACTCAAGTAGGAAAACTGAGACCCAGACAAGGGAATTAATTTACTTGTGGTCATGGATAATAAACAGCAGTGGTGACAGTCTAGCTCAGCTATGTTGTTTTTCTCTTTATATTAATGTTGCTGATATTCACAAAGCCCTATGTATGGCTCACCTAAGCTTTACTGAGCTTGAAATGCAAGATGCTGTTCAGGGCACTGAAGATTCACAAGATCTTGGAATTCAAAAGGACCTTGGAGAATAAACTAAATGGGAATCCCCATATCAACATCCCAACAATCGGTTATTTAGAATTTATGTTGGGGAGTTAGAATAAGCAATATTTAAAGTTTCTTCAAGCTCTAAGAATATGAAAATCCATAGTTTTTGAATTTCTCAGAATAGCAAATATTGAAGGGCATATGGGAAAAGTGGGACACTAATATACTTTTGGATTTTTGAACTGATCCAACCATTCTGGAAAGCAATTTGGATCTATGCCTTATGAGCTATAAAACTGTGCATAGCTCCCTTAAATCAACAAAACCACTAATAGATCTGTATCCCAAAGAAATAAAAAAAGGAAACTATCTAAAAAGATATCAGTTTTTTTGTGGCAATAAAGAAGTAGAAATTGAAGGGAAGTTATGGTATATGATTGTGATGGAATACTATTATGTTATAAGAAATAATGAGCATGATGCTTTCAGAAAATCTTGGAAAGATTTACATAACCTAACAGAAAGTGAAGTGAGCAGAATCAGAACTGTACAAAGTATCAGCAATATTATATGATGATCAACAATAAATGACTAAGCTGTCTTCAGAAATACAAAGAAATATATGAATGACTTATGATGAAAAATGCTATCCATCTCCAGAGAAAGAGTTGAAAGAATCTATGAAGATTAAAACCTAATTTTTTTTTACTTTTTTCTTATTTTTTTTTAGAGGAGTGGGAATCTGTGTTTTCTTTCCCAATATAAATAATTCCTATTTCTGAGAAATAAGAATTCTTAAGTAATGTAACTCCCCACTGAGAGTGACGTTCGCTTCTCAAGAGATTGACAAAGTGTGAGTATGATGATATTTTTATATGTGGCTCATAAAACAGCCTCGATATCCCTTGTATAATTATTTATTTAAACATGGAAGCCTCATGAAGTCATTTAGAAGCATAAATATATGAATAAATAAAGTTAAAAGTAAATTTTATTCACTCATGTTTATAAAATCATTCAGAAAGTTTATAGGATATTATTTATAGGATATATATATTCAGAAGGTTTATAGGATATATATAGGATATATTTATAGGATATTTATATATAGGATATATATATTCAGAAGGTTTATAGATTGAGAAATAGAAAGGACATTACAGGCCATTGAATCCAACTCCCTTATATTTCAAATGAAGAAAATGAGGCACAGTCAGGTTAAGTTGCTTGTCCAGTTAGCTAACTACCAAGGTATGAAGATGTATTTGAACTAAGGTCTTTTTGAGCCTAAGTACAGTACACTATAACTACAACTCTACTTCCATAATGTACCACCTTAGCCAATGAATGCCATGAGCTATAAGGATATGTGTGTGTGTGTGTGTGTGTGTGTGTGTGTGTGTGTGTGCATGCGTGCGTGTGTGTGTGTGTAAATCAGTTTGGGCTAGGTTTCCCCCCACCCCCCCTTTTGGTTGTTTAAAAAAAGAAATAGAGATATGCAAATATAGGCATATTTCTCAATTTTATTTGGGTTGCAATTTTGTAGAGAAACATCTGTCTCCTTACTATTGCTCATACTACTTAATCCAAAATGTACCTTTTTTTTTAAACCACAGCTTGTCACGCAGATGTTCTTTCTTTTTAAACCAAGTTATTAGTGATCTGTCAATCATTCTTTCTGCAACCAGCTGTCTTTTTCATAGGATGTAGTTCTATTATCTTTTTTCCCTCCAGGAAACAACTATGTCCTTGATGTCATCAGGAAAATTTTGTTTTCTGTTCAAAATTCTTCCCCAAGATTATGAATTCTATAAATAGTGGCATGCTTGTAGTCCTCCACAATATAATTATCTGGAACATTTTTCTTTAAATTATCAGAAGGTTTACAAGCAAATGGAACAACCAAGAATGTGTTTATTTCTTCGGTTTTCTCAGCTAATAATAGAGCTAGAATCTTTTCCTCAAAATGTCATGGGTAACATAAAATTTTTACACTGAGCTAAAAGAAAATCTCAGAATTTGGGGATTTGAAAGTATTGTAGATACCTACTTCAAGAGTAAATGACTTGTCCACATTCACAAGTTAACAAAGCATGTACTAACTACTTTGCAGGTTTGCTGTAAAAACATGTAAACTGTTTAATAATGATTATATGATATGATATAATTTGATATGTAGCAAAGAGTTATTACTGAACTACAGTGGAAGAAGAAGGAAGGAATTTTCATATATATGTTGTTACAGTGTCCATATTGCCAAATCTTTTTACAAAAGGGCACTTGAAATGAAAGGCAGCTAGATAGTACAATGGATACAGTGCTGAGCTTGGAGTTAGGAAGATCTAAATTAAAATCCAGTTTCAAATACTTAATTAGTTATATAATTCTATAAGTAGGAGGAATAAAGCACTTCAACTCTTTTTGCTTTAGTTTCTTCAAATGTAAAACGGAGATGGTAGTAAATCTCATATCACAGAATTATTGTGAGAAGCAAAG
Source organism: Gracilinanus agilis (assembly GCF_016433145.1). NCBI lineage: Eukaryota > Metazoa > Chordata > Mammalia > Didelphimorphia > Didelphidae > Gracilinanus > Gracilinanus agilis. The sequence goes on along the minus strand of NC_058131.1, from coordinate 190,044,403 downwards.
GAGATGATATTTTTTAAAGTACTTAATAAAGAGCCTGCTGTATAATAAATGCTTAATAAATTATTATTCCTTTTCGTTTCCCTTCCCTGTTGTAATTTAATTGATTTTCAATGAAGACAGGGTAATATTAAGTTATACTGACTTATACAATAGCAGAGCCTACATAAATAAACCCAAGGAAAGTAATTAGTCATACTACACTAACTTTTATTTCTTTTTTTCCATATAATAATTGCATTTGATAGGTTAGGAAAGACAGTAGACAAATAATGGCCAGGTTTCAGGGGTAGATCTAAAGGTTTCTAGCAATGCTTGACTTGTGGACATATTTGAGAGATGTGTTATACTCAAGTCAGTAGGATTTAGAATAGGCTAAAAGACTAGACCTAAAGAAAAATCATTAATAGACTCATGAAAGCTCGAAGGGTCGTCTCTGATGGAATATTCTAAGGATAAATTCTTGATATCAGGAGACTTAAAATTTTATTCACTGACTTGACTATAGGCATATAGAGTATGCTTATAAGCTGTACAGCTGACACAAATATGTGAACGACAGATAACATCTTAGAGCTCAGAACCAAGATCCCAAAAGATGCTGGCAAGTATGTAAATAGATCATACTTAATACAGATAAAAGTAAAGCCCTTCGTGCCATTAAAAAAAATAACCGTACAAGTTTGTTTTAGTTGTCTGTCCTTCATTCTCTAAAAGGATCAATGACATCACAGAATAATACTTTGACTTAGGCATCAACTGGATTTAAATGAGGTTGAGTTACATAAAGTCATCAACCTAGCTCTCTCTCCCAGCATCATAAAGGCCATTAGCAAGAGAAAAGTCAGGATGACTTGGCATCTTTGATGTATGACCAAGTTCTAAGGGTTCTATAGCTCTGCCTTCATTGCTAGTAGAACAAAATGTTTTAATCTGCCCATTTCACTGAGAAAAGTCTTCACATGATTGGGCTAGCCAACCTCCAATTCACTGATGGCCTTGAGATCTGTTGGTTATCCTTAACCTGGTTTAGTCCATCTGCCAAGATGGTTTATCAGTTTGATTGCTGTACCTGTTATGGTCTTGGAGATTTAGATAGAGTTGAGAGCATAGGCAGCTTTTGAAAGAGCTTACTAAGCCCTGATATAAAAGTTGCAATCATCAATAACCTTACAAGATACAGGAAATGTCAGTAGATAACTCTTCATGTAAAAAAGACATGGAGATTTTAATGGACCAAAAAAACAATATGAATAAAAATTATAACATGGCAAGGAATTAATACAATCTTAGATTGAATTGACAGACTCAATGACCACAAAAAGAAAGATAATAGGAGGGATTTTCAGCCTTGGTCAGATTAGATGTTGAATAACATACTCAATATGTGAGGTCTTATATCTGGAAGGGTACTAATAGCATTTCTCAAGGAAGGCAACAAAATGGTGACTGGGATTGAAGCCAACACCAAATGAAGATTGATGGAAGGAGTGAGCAGTGTTAAGCATGAAGTAAAGAATACTTAGGAACAATATGAAAATAATATTGATGTATTTGAATTCCTGTCATGTGGGGGGATATATGGAATTAGGTTTCCTAGTGGTTCAAACCACTTAAAAATAGAATGAGCTTTCTCAAAAAGTGGTGGCTGTCTGCTCCGTAGGGCTATTAAAGGGAAGGCTGAATAGGCATTTGTTGGACACGTTACACAGAAGATATCTATTTATTTATGTATTCAATTATAAGGCATCTAAAGACCTTCCAGCTTTCAGATTCTGTGATTCTGTTCATTAATAGAACAGATTAGAACTGGATTTTTCTCAAACATATTCACATGGCAATATACCTTGAGATATAAAATGGCAAGATTTTTTTTTAAGAAAAGAATTTTATTTCCTGTGGTAGGATAAGCTGGGTGAATCCTGAAACATATTAGATAATTTACACTTAAACCTACTCAAGATTATCTTCTCAAGTGACATAGGAATTATCTTTAATTTAAATTGATATAATTTAAGTCATTCAGTCTGATGACTTCTGATTTTTCAAAAACTTTAAATCAATAGAAATAAAAGACTGCATTTTCTACATTGGGTCTTTAGACTGTAAGTTCCCAATTTACATTTCTATATTTTCTATTTTGTTGAAAAAAAAAAGGTCTTGAAAAGTAATAAATATGCACCAAATCTTATTTTACATGGAGTAAAAAATGTAATTATTTTAAAATGACTTAAAAGTGCTTTCTTAGTTTGGTAGCAAAGATTCATGTCCTCTTTCCAATGTTCCAGTTTTTGAAACAAATAAAGAATAGATATGCCATTAATAAAAATATTCCTGGTTATAAATATTTAAATGTCCACAATGATGGAAGGTTATTTCTGTGTGTTTTTTCTTTTTAATTATGCAGTCATAATATTTTAAAGAAGCAACTTCTTTACCTGATCAAAGTTTTAAAAAGGCCAATATAAGAGGATATAACAATTTTAACTTCCAAGTATTTGGTCTAATTCTTATCTCTACAATGAAGCACTTAAGCATAAAAAGAACCTGCTTCAGACTTAATCCATTTCATTTGCCTAGACTGAACAATGAGGATTATAATGATTTGAGTTTTTCAATAATCTAAGTAGCCCTTCAGAATGTATTTTCATGTCCAGGTGATTTTTGAAAACATAATTAAGGAGGAAAAATATTATAATTTATGAATATCTAATATATCTTGTCATGAAGAACTAAAAATCCTCAGATGTTTATAGAGATTTGTTCTCGCTTTTCTTATTTTATTAAATTTTTAAAAAATTTTGGGTAATTGATGAATGAAGGAATATGGTCATGTGTAAAGAATTAAGTAATTTCACCACAGCAAACAATAAAATTATATAAATAACTAATTTTAAAACTATCTGCTTTGCAACTCTTCAGAAAAGAGCTGAAAGCAAGATACTGCTCATTCTTTGCCTCACGCATTTATTTATTTATCTTTGATTCACAAAAGCTGCAAAGTTTATCCATAGTTTATTTTCTATAGCATTCAACTGATCTATTTTTTAAACACAATTTCTGTCAATCAAGAAGTGATATTTTTTAAAAACCATCTCCTGAAGAATATATTCTCTAGTATACATGTACCAGCTTTTGAAATAATTTCCTTAACTCCTTTGATTTAATTTGATGACTATTGCCTCCCCCTCATATTCAGCTTGCATTATTTTCTCTGTCATATTGTGATTTTTTTTACTTGTTGAAACACTAATTTAAAAAAAAAACAAGATCATGGTTGGTATGTAACTCAGATTACAAATATTGACTTGTATAAGTAGTAAAAAGACATGATCAAGAAAAACTATTATCAGAAAAATAGTTGGGCAGGTAATGCAATGAGACCAAGGGATAACTGATAAATAACCTATATGCTCTACTAGTATCTAGCTATGAAATGTTAATAAATTATGGCAGTAATACTTAAATTACTGTTTTGTATCTCTGTCGCCTATGGAAGCCTGTCAAAACCTTTGGAACCCTTCTCAGTTGTTGTTTTTTCAACCCTTAACTTCCGTCTTCAAATCAATACTGTGTATGGGTTCCAAGGCAGAAGAGTGGTAAGGGCTAGGGAATGGGGATTAAGTGATTTGCCCAGGGTCACATAGCTGGTAAGTGTCTGAGGCCAGATTTGAACCTAGGACCTCCCATCTCTAGACCTGGCTCTCAATCCACTGAGCTAACTAGCTGCCATCCCCCCCTTTCAGTTTTAAATGCATAGAAAATACAGAGGTTTCAAAGGAAACCAATTATATTTTTGAAACATGCATTTTTTCAACCCAAATTTATGTACTTCTTAAAGTCTATATAGAGTTTGTGAACCCCAGGTCAAGAACCACTTTACTAGAAAAAAAAAATGTCTTTCCATTGGATTGTGCAAATGCTTTATGGAGGATTTATGGACCTACAAAGGTAAGAATGATAAAGCTACTCCTCATATCAGTGTGATCATACATGTGACAAAATACTAGGCATTGAACACTCTGAGAATGATTTCTCAAAGGTGAAGTTGTTCTCTTGGTTACAAGGTGAAACCATCTAAAAGATTACTCAAGGTCAGCATTAAAGTCAAATAATTAGCCTTATTATTAACTTTTCAGTGGAGAGTTCGGTATTCATCAAATGAGTAACCTGAAATCATAGAAAAGTTTACACTGCCCAGGAGTCATTCTTGCAATTGCCTCTCATTCTAAACATATGAGATTTTCAAGCTGGAATTGTTCAATCTTTTAATATCCATTCTATACTCTAAGCCTAGAGAGAGCTTGGCCATAATCCAAATAGTAGAACATTCTTTTTTTTGACACGAAAAAAGCTGTCAGGAATGACCTCATGCCATCAAGTCTTCTTCTTTGCCTCTAAAAATAACACAGGAGAACTTTCTCTGGGACTGAAGTGTTCAGAACACTTTTAATCTTAAGGATCTATAGAGCTGAGGAGCCAGAAAGATGGATTGGTACCCAAAAGTGACAAAAAATTTAAAAAAATTGGAAAATCTATACATCTCCAATTTTGTTATCTACTTATTTTATATTGCCTATATGTACCTTCTAACCTCAATAATCACCACAAAGGAAATTTATAGTTAGTGTAGATGTGGGGACTGGTGGTAGGGATTGATCGGGAAATCAGTCAGGGAACTGGGGGATCAGGGAATCTTTTATAGAGGGCAAAAAATTAATGTAATATAGATTATGAAGAATTGATGTAATTTTAGACTGTATGGAGCAAGAGATGGAGACAAAGTGGTGTGAAGTAGTTAATATTTGTTCTCCTTTTATGAGTTAGAAAATGTTCTATTAAGTTTATCATTGGGTAGCTACAGGATTAGCCATTATACTTGAGAAGACTCTTAAAATCATCACTCTCTTTAAGGAGTCTGTCAGGAGATAGTTCTGAAGAGTATTAACTCTAGCAATTAAGAAATCAGTCATCTATGGAAGAAAAACTCAATTCTTGAAAGGGAATCACTCCTAATCTCTGCAAGTGGGAGAAGGTAAGAGTCACTCATTAAGAGACACTGTAGCCATTAGGGAATAGGCCAAGGGAGTGCAACAGAGAAATATGTCTATCAGAGATGGAGTGCTCAGTGGAACAGCACAAGCACACTACAGGAAGAGAAATTACTTGAGGGCCCTGCAACACTAGGGAACATGGATTGTCTTCATCATGTGTTCTTTAAGTTTTAAGTGTATGTTTCTCTACTAATATACTTCTAGCAAGTTTACCTTTTTTTTTTTTTTTAAAGGCTACCTTTTTTGTTGGGTTGGGAGGGAGAGAACATGGATCACAAAATGTCAAAAAATAATTATTAAATATTGTATCAACATGTTTTCTTCGTACAGACTTGATTACTTCTCCAAAATCCTTCCATATGCTCAAATGCCAGTTTCTGGAAAAATATCTCTGAATACCAGCTGCATGTTATAGAGAACACCCTGAGGATTGGAGTATAGTGGGTATAGCTTGAAGTTTGAGTCAAGAAGATATGAGTTGAAATTTAACCTTAGACACTTTTTAGCTGTGTGGCTATGGACAAATTACTCAGTTTCCTAAACTGTGAAATGGCGATAATAATCATACCTGCTTCTCAGGATTGTTGTGAAAAAATAAATAAGAAATTACTAATTAAGCTCTTAGCACAGTATCTCACATGTAGCAAATGCTATATAAATACTAGCTATTATTAGACTAAGGCATAAATGATAGCTGTACACATAATGTGTCCTCACTATCTCCCACAAAATGCTATTTCTCTTTCAGAGTTGTCTTAAACTCTGACAACTTCAGGTAGTCAGACAGTTCCGTAGATAGAGTGTTCAAATTAGAATAAGGAAGGGCTAAGTTCGAAACGTGTCTCTGATATTAGCTTTGTGATCCTTGGCAAGTTATTTGATTAAGCAATTAACATTTATTAAGTGTCTACTATGTGCCAAGCATTGTGCTTTGTGCTCAGCTTTCTCGATTTTAAAATGTGTAAAATAATAGCATCTGCCTCACAAGGTTTTTGTGAGGATAAAATGAGATAGCATTTGTAATGTGCTTTACAATCTCAAAAGCACTATAGAAATGCTAACAATTATTATCTCCACCAAGAAAAATTTAAATAATGATAAGAAACTATACTGTTTATTTGTCTTTGACTTAATTATCCAATTAGGTAAAACATATGACAATTTTTCACATCTTCTTTGTCTATAACATTGTAAACACAGCTTGAAATTCTATTACCTTATAAAATTTATTTTTCTTTTTAATTGTTATAACTTTAACTTAAAATAATTTAGTTGTTCTATCAGATAATTAGGTACTATAATAAGAGGTACTTTATAAAATACATAAATGCCAGCTAAAATTCTTTTTTGTCAATAAGGATATGGAAACCAATTATGATAGATATAAACACTTGTTTCTTCCAATATGCATAAAAGAGTTCTGAAGAACACAGGTTTCAACAATATGTGAACTGAGAATTATCAGAAGAGTAGGTTAGTTTTCAAAAAGACAGAGGAATAAGTCTCCAAATAGCTAACATTTTCTGGATTAGAGAGAAAACAAGGCACTACCAGAAAAAACATCTACTTCTGCTTCATTTACTACACTAAGGCCTTTGACTACATGGATGACAATAAAATATAGTAAGTATGGGAATACCAGAACATCTTATTTGTCTTCTGAAGAACCTATATATAGGTTAGCAGTTAGAAGTGAACAGGGAACAAGTATTGGCTCAAGATTAGACAAGAAGTATTATAATGCTGAATATTATCACCTTATTTATTTAACATACATGTGGAATACATCATGTAAAATGCCTGGATGGATGAATCAAAATCCAGAATTAATGTTGCCAGGAGAAATATCAATAATCTCAAATATGCAAAATATACAGACAGTGCAAAAGATTTAAGAAGTCTCTTGATACCGGGAAAAAAGAGGAAAATGCAAAAGCTGGCTTGAAGTTTAACATTAAAAATAAACAAGAGAAAAACTGAGATTATGGCAATTGGGTTCATCCTTTCCTAGCAAATAGAGGGAGAAGAAATGGAAGCAGTGTAGGATTTTCTATTCTTGGGCTCAAAGATTACTGCAGATGGTGACTGTAGCCATGAAATTACAAAAAAATAAATAACAATAACAACAACCAAAAAACACTTGCTCCTTGGAAAGAAAGCTATAACAAATCTGGATAGCATACTAAAAAGCAGAGATATCACCTTGTTGTCAAGGTCCATATAGTCAAAGGTATGTTTTTTCCAGCAGCAATGTATGGCTGGGAGAGTTGGATTATAAGGATAACTGAGCATTGAATAATCAACACTTTCAAATTGTGGCATCAGAGAAGTCTTTTGAGAGTCTCTGGGACTACAAGAAGATCAAATCCATCAAAACAAAAAGAAAATTATTTAGACTATTCTTGGAAGGTAAATACTAAACATGAAGCTTAAATACTTTGGCCAAATAATTAGAACACAGTACTGATTGGAAAAGACTCTGATGTGGGAAAGATTGAAGGCAAAAGAAGAGGATGGCAGAGAAAGAGACAGATAGGTAGTGTCATGGAACAAAGAACATGAGCTTGGACAGACTTCTGGAGATATTGGAGTATTGGAGGACTTACGATGCTATGGTCTATGATGTTATAGAGAGTTGGATATGATTGAACAACTGAGCAACAACAACATAAAAGAGTTCACTTGGTTATGTCATGTAAATGGAATTAAATTCACAGATACATCTACAGTGACTACCAGGAACTGACCAACATGCCAAAATGTTTAATTCAGAAAAAATCATAGGGTCCTCTGAAATCATCTAGTCCAACTCCTTATATTTCAGAATTGAAGAAAATTGAAGCCTAGAATTGATAAGTGGCTTACTCACTATTACATAGAGAGTGTCAAAGCTAAGATATGAATACAAATCCTCTGGCCAGCACTTTTTCCTCACTGTCTCACACTGCATGTAACTGATACAGGTGAAACCATATAAATGCTATGTCCATTTCAGCAAAAGGCAAATGAATTCAAGATATTAATCATATAGACTTAATTTATTGGGATACAATGGAATTTATGGACCGTGTTACAGTTAAGAAACAAAAAATATGCTATGAGGATTAGATTCAAAATCCATCTATAAAGATAAGGTCATCAGACATTTGGGCAAATGGGAAAGTCCTAAATTTCACTTTTTTTTGTGGCAGCTATCTTGGGGTGGATCTTACCCTCCACCTTAATCTGGTTAGAAACTAACCAGCTTCAAAAGTGAAAATAATAAAATTTTAGTGTTGGAATGAAATTTAGAAATTATCTAGTCCTAGTCCCTCATATTACAGATAAGGAAACAGATCCCAAAAAGCCAAATGATTTGCCTGAGTTAATATACTAGTAGATCCAGGACTGGAGAAACAGATAGAAGTCAGGAGTCATTCTCACTTAAGAGTTATGGGAAATAAAGAGGGGAAAAGAGAAGAGGAAGGGGGGTGTCATAAAATTTAACTATTTGTTATTTGTTTTTTTGCAAACTACTTCAGATCTAATGACCTCTATCCATTGTTCTTTTCATTTTATATTTATTGCCTTCCTTGGTTTCCTAGCCTTTGAAAGGAATGAGTAGGAAGTGGGTAAGTTATTCACTAGGTCAAGAAACCTGGACATAGAGTGTTTAGCATCTATTGTAATTTCTGCATCTTTATTTCTGCACAGTTTATGATATCAAGAAGACTATAGGCTACTGGCCTAAAGGAGAAGGCCGAAGCCAAAATTAGGTACTAAATTCAGAGAGCAGGCAGAGATCAGGGCTATCCCACTGAGGGGTAAAGATTATTTTAAAGGTGTCAATAGACACCTGAGTCCCTTTTGGCAGAACTGGAAGCTGGGAGGGCATAATAAAAAGTGAAGGATAAGTTTTAGTATTTCTATATTAAAAGAAATATTTTCTCTCCCTTCCTCTACTGTTTCCCCTTCTTTATTTTCCATAAGACTTAAATGAGGATGACTAAAGTTATTCTCACTCTTGTCTTTACCACGGAAATTTTGAAAGAAAAAGTTAGGTATTTATAAGATCACTTTGACAACTTTAAATTCAATACTGTATACTATATCAAAGGATTACCAACTGTGCCTAGATTTATTCTTGTGTTCATCATTCATGTGTTATTAGTGTTATTGTTTTGCAACAAATAAATAATAAATAATTGTTAAACCATATGACATAATGTGAAAGCTAAAGCAGTACAGCTTACTCATCAATTTCTGAGAAGTGACAGCAACTACCATGCCACTGTTGGTCTGCTTTAGTAACAAGAGGAAAGAATAACAGATCTCATTTTCAATATTTCACTCTTTTCCAAATACTTCTGAGTGAGTGACTCCCATCCATCAGTTTAATTGTGACTTGTAAATGCCAACTAGTTCTCTCTGCTTTCCCCTGAAACATTCATCCTGTAACCTACCTAACACAAGGACAATGGTCCAAATCCCACATGACAATCATTGTGACTAGAAAAAAAAAAAGATTACTCTTTTGGAATCTCTGAAAATAAGGAATGAATTTCTGTATTTTAAGTATATAAACAGTGAGGGGAAAAAGACAAAAAGCTCCCTCCTATACAAATCTACAACATTCAACTAACTCATTATCTTCCTTCCCAGACTCACTCTTTTGTGTTCCCTCATTTTTGTCATTGGTGTTTTTGGAAGTCTTTTTCAAACCTACTCTCAAACATTTCTCCATATTTATCCACTAAGCTCAATCAATTCATCCTTTGCCCTGTTTCCATCTTTTCCATCTCTATAACTATTTATATAGTCTAGGTGTTCACTCTCTCATATGAATTGTTGGAGGCATCTACTTTATACATTCTCTCTCCAATTATAGTAAGATGCTGTAGGAAAGGACAATAGCTTCTGAGACAAGTGACATTAAAGTAATATGTACAAATCCAGCATCAACTGAGGTTTTGGCTTAAAATCCAGTGTTCTTTCCAATAAACTCTGCTCAATCTTCATATTCCTATTCTCCAAACAAGCAATAAACAATTATTAAGCTCCTTGTATATTACAGGCATTTTCCTGGTCCTGGGCAAAAAAAACAAACAAACCATTAATGGTCTCTGTCCAAGGAGTTTACATCTTACTAGGGAGATTCAACATGTTCAAAAATTTAAAAATACATATTATATACAAACTGTGGTATATGCGGGTGATGGAATACTATTGTGCTAAAAGGAATAATAAACTGGAGGAGTTCCAGGCGAACTGGAGATACCTCCAGGAACTGATGCAGAGCGAAAGGAGCAGAGCCAGAAGAACATTGTACACAGAGACTGATATACTGTGGTAAAATTGAATGTAATGGACCTCTGTACCAGCAGTAATACAATGACCCAGGACAATTCTGAGGGATCTATGGTAAAGATGCTACCCACATTCAGAGGAAGGACTGCAGGAGAGGAAACATATAAGAAAAACAACATCTTGAATGCATGGGTCGGGGTGGACATGATTGAGGGTGTGGACTCGAAACTACCACACCAATGCAACTACCAACAATTTGGAAATAGGTCTTGATCAAGGACACATGACAAAACTAGTGGAAATGTGCATTGGCCATGGGTGGGGGGAGTGCAGGGGGTGAAGGGGAAAGTAGGAGCATGAATCATGTAACCATGTTAAAAATGAATATTAATAAATGTTTAAAAAATACATACACAGTGATTTGAGGTCTCTAATGTCTGAGTAAAAAAAGGGAAGGTATCTTAAAGGAAATGACATTTAAACTGAAGTCCAAGAGGACTTTGGAATTCCAAGAGGTAAAGGGATCACAGTCTCAATGAGAATGACAAACCTGAATAAGAAAAAGATGCAGGAGATGTTCTATGTGGGGATGATTAAGAAAGTTAGTTGGGTTCTAACATAGTGTGTATTATGAAGAGTAGCATTTATGTACCCTGGAAAGGAAGGTTGGCACCAGACTATAAAAGGCTTTAAATGACAAATAGGGACTTTGTATTTGGTCCCAGTCAATAGAGAGTTAATAAAGTTCCTTGACCCAAAGAATAACTTGGTATTATCTTTTTTTTTGGGGGGGATATCAATTATGAATCTGTATGTAGATGAGCTTGAAAAAGGGTTAGTATACATTCAGAGAGACCAGAGAAGAGGCTAAGACAGGAATTCACAAGGAATGGTGATGAGATTCTTGACCAGGGAGTTTGTGGTGTGAGTAAAGAACAGGGAAATCTGTAAGAAAGAAGGGGGAATGTGTAAGATATGTTGAGAATATGAAAACAGTAAGATCTGGCAAATTAGTCTTGGGAGTAAGGGAAAAGAAAGAGACAAGGATGACTTGTACATCAAGAAACTTGGGGCCAAGAAGAATGATAGTACCCTCAACTGAAATAAGGATGTCAGGGAGAGGGATGGGTTGAGGAGAAAAGAATAAGTTCTACTTTAGATGTTCCATATTTTCTGTGGTATCTAATAGGTTACAGGACACCAAATAACTACCTAAGAAATATGTTGACTTTTTGACAACTTAAAGAAAGAAATGTGAATATATTAAATTCAGTTCAAAATTTGGAAATAACCTTATTTATTAACTATTTACTATTTGTCAGATACTCTTGTTAGGTTCTAAAAGCATAAAGACAAAAAAAGCATCCTCAACAATCTTACATCTTATTGGAATACTTTACTTTATTAAAATAATGTTTATGTTGTTTATTTTTAGGATAACTAGTTTAAGAGTTTAAACAAAACATTGAAGACTTGTTAATAAATTACCTCCAAGTATTACTTAACATATTATATAATATCTCTTTAAGAATGTTTCATTCATAATCAGGTAACAGAAATATGCCTTAGAAATTTAATTACTACTTAATTAGAACAAACTTCATTCTTTAGACCTTAAAATAACATTTTTTGTCAATAGTCCATAAATATGTTCCACTAGTACTACTGCTGAATGAATAGTTATGTTATTCTTGTATAATCTTAAAATGTAAAAAACATACATTACCTCTTTTTCCATGGAGAGATAAAGTACCTGTTCTCATTACATATTGATGTGGAAATCCTCAAGGAAATAGTAATACAGTAGAATGAAATATTTTTGATTTGTTTTGTATTGTACTGAAATATTGAAATAGATCTATAAACTGACTAAATTTTATAATTGACCAGAGCTATCTAGGTGACTCAGTGGACTGAAAGAACTAAACCAAATTTAATTCTGGCCTCAGATACTTACTAGCTATTTAATCTAGGGCAAGTCAACTCTGCTTGCTTCAGTTTATTTATTTAGAAATTGATTATAATGTAACACCTACCTCTCAGGGCTGTTGTTGATAAAATGAGATAATATTTTTAAAGCTCTTTGCAAACCTTAAAATGTTATGTAAATGCTATTATTGGCTGCTTCTTCCAGTGACACAGATTACAACCCATTCATGCTTACTCATTTTGTGTCGCACTCAGATATTTTCTCATAAATTCTTCTTATGGAGTCTAACTAGAAAGATGGAAATTTTCTCGATTTCTCCTGACATCATGAGGACATAAGTGGGAGCATTTTGGCTTTCAATTTTCCATCCTTTGACCACCCCATCTTCTCTTCCAGTTACACAATTTCCTTAAGACATCCTTTATTCACATTCTTCTTTGGAATTCCTCATTCATTATATGTTGGAGGCTGTTTAAATAAGCCTTTGCCTTCTGGGTGATACTTATTTTTTTATAATCAGGATGTTGCTATATTCCATATCTCAGTGCACATAGCAGTAGTATTCTAATGAAGGTTTTAAAAGGGAGGCTTTTGCTACTGTGGGAAGCTAGATGTTATTAGAAAAATTATGCAGTTTTCCAGAAGTAATCCATTCTTCTTTCCTCCTCCTGTTTAACTATAGACCGAATTCATCATTAATTTTTATTGTCTTTCATAAATATCTCTATATCTATCTGAGTTTCACATTTTCCATATGCAAAAACAAATTTCCATTTTGGAAATAGTTTTCATCTATTTGGTCTTTCCTAGGTGAATGGTCAGACTAAACTATTTTGGGCAAGAAAAAAAAAATCTCTTCTAGGAAGGAAATGTTTTAGGATTTAATGTGATCAACCGATTGTTATCCATTAACAGAAACATCAGGAGGGCCTCATGGTTCACAGATAATGAATATTCAACATGAGCTTAAATTTTTTTTAATTGAACAAACTTCAAATAGGATGAGTACTTAAATAATTTCTAGCCTTCCTTTCAAATGTCTGTTAATTGCTTGTTTTTGTTTTTTTTTAAATTTGAGAACTGCCTGTTTATACATCCTTTGATTATTTATCTATTGATTCAGAAAAACTTGTATGGAAGATTTTTTTTCTCCTAGTTAACTGTTTTACCTGCCAAATTTTACAAAATTAATTTTATTGGTGCAAAAACTTTTTAATTGTATGTCATAAAAGTTGTTCATTTTATATTCTTTGATGATCTTTACCCCTTGTTTGGTCATGAATTTTCACTTATCCATAACTATGAAATACAGTTTCTATCTACGCCTCTAGTTTGTTTGATGTAACCTATTTTATCAAGGTCCATCTCTCACAATGTTTTTTGCTGAATATTTTTTTAAACTGATTTTACTCTTCACTACTTTTCTCCCTTTTCTATAATACTTTTCATAAACATCCATTATTATTCTCGTAAAATTTTATAAATGACTTTATATTCTAAATCAGCATTGCTTTTGAAAGTGATATCTTACCATTTGAAAAATAAATCCACTGTTTTCTAACGAGGAGATTTCTGGATTTTTTTGCTCTCCTGGTTGAGCTAATACATTTCACAAGTAATTTTCTATGTAAAATTATTATATTAATGTCAAGATCATTTCTGTTGTCCATTCGGCATTTTTATTTTTAATTACTTGTTTAAAAAGTTTTGGGTTAAATTTCAATTCTTTTTATTTCTTTTAAAACTGATTCTTATTTTGGCCCTGACAAGTTGATGGTTTGACTATATAAAGGCAGCTGACTCAGGGAGAACTTCAGCATCTATAAGAGATCTTTTCCTGTCAAAAGTATAATCTATTTCATTTGTTGGTGATGCCATTTGGTGATAGGCCCAGTACCTATCAATTTTTTAAACTTTTGAAGTGTTTGGGATATAAAGGCAAATATCCTGTGTTATATATATTCAAGATAAAATTTGTCATAAAAATCTTCAATTTTCTAGAAAACAAAAAGGATAGGAAGTACTTTGGTAATGGTTATTTGGCTTGGGAAATAAAAAAGACATCAATCTTCATTAGATTTTGACCAAAAATATTTAGAATAGTTTTTAGTAACTGGCAAGAGGAATCATAGTACAGATTGCTAAAGAACAAGAGTTATTTCTTCTACTCTTATTTTGAAAGAATAGTTACATTCCCCATGTCTGCTTTTCCTTTGGTATTTTCTTATTAATTTATATTTACATTCTATTCTAGTTTTCAAAAATCATTTTTAGAGGTGATAAAGTTATTAGGGGAAAAACCAGGAAAACTAATTAAGTTAGAAAGTAACAAAGCAATACATACAAATATAAAATTTCCTTGATTCCTATAAGGACTCCATCTATTTCTTCAGCGATAATAACAAAGTGCCATATAGGTAAATAGAGAGTAGAGAAATCCACAAAAGTTTTGGACTCTCCAGAGAATAAATATAAAATCCTTTTCCTGTGATGAATTATTAAATGTTACCAGAGATTTTCACTATTCATGAAATCAGAAGATAAAAGGAATTTGGAACTAAATGGAAGACTGTTTCTGAGATTCTCCTTGGAAAGGCAAAAAAAAAAAAAGTTCTCCAAAATCCTTTTTATTGTTATTGTGGGTCTATCAGTTCATAGACAACAAGAAATACTTTTTCATGGAACATGATAATCTCAAATTCTCCTGAATACAATTAGGTCTTTGCAAAAGGACCATCATAAGGATAATTCCAGTACAGGTGTCAACATTGGCTGCAGAACATAATTAACTACCAAAATTCCATGAAAAACTTGATGAGACCATCTAAATTATATCAACATATATTTTAATATTCAGTGACTTCCAGGAAAATGTGATCACAAAGAAAGTTGGTGAAATTCTTAGAAAACACTGTTCAGGAGTAAAAAAAAAAACAACAACCTGCTAGGTTACTTTGAAATCTAGTTAAATAACACTTTTTCAAGAAGAATTAAGAAGTTAATGGACTTGATGAACACCAAAAAAACATGCATAAAATTGAAACTACTTATATTTTGATAGCAAATGACTGGTTATTGATATAGAATTCATTTGTGAATTAGACTGCTTTGTTAGAACAAAGATCATAATCAGTATCATATTAAATAGAATACAAATGTTAAAAAAATTGATTAAATTGAGTCAACCATTGCTTTATCTATTTAAATATATTGTATAAAAGAAGAGACATTAAAACATGATCATCATTTTTTTTTTTTGAGTAAGGGATATGGCACGTTCACATTTTATTTGTTTTTAGTTAGGAGTATTTTCTAAAGTGATATTAGAACACTTGATACAAAAGATTTTCCCCAAACCAGAAACACATTCTCCCACAAGTACATGAAGACCCTAGGGAAAGGTGGGTCTTAGCTTAGAAAGCACAATATGGCAAAAGAGTAACTCATAGCTCTTGGCTGATAGAAGTCCTTTTCTCCCTTCATGGAGTCCTCATAAGGTTTAGGTATGGTGTAGATTTCTTTTAGGTTCCTTATAAAGTCCTGAGCTGCTTTTCTTCAATATATCTAGTTGGTTCTTTACTTCTATGGAGATGCTACTCTCATTTACATAATAATCATCATTTTTTAAGTAAGCTCATTCAATATCGCTGTATTGCTGACCAGAGATGACCAGTTTCAGATCTGAATGATCTGATAATTGTGGTAGTTCGGGTTTGAGAATGACAAAATGAAACATTCATAATCCATCAGCTTAAAAATGTAGATTCATTTAGCTAAAAAAGAAAAAAGGATTTTCACCAATATTTTTTTTGAGTACATCCTATTTTCATCTCTTTCCAGCTTGCCCTCTGCATTGATATTGGAATCTCTCAGTGAGATAACTCTCTCTTCCAATACAGAGAGATAATTTCACAATGGGTATTCTTAAAGAGTTTCCTGGAGACACAGAGTGGGTCTATAGCCAGAATGTGTCCAAGACTTGAGCTAAGGCCAGGTTTTGTTAAATCTGAAGCTAGTTTTCTATCTGATTCTAAATCTCATTATTCTACCCTTCCTCTCACTAGGAAATTACACATAGGCTTTTGTGTTAGTTGATGTTTGTATATTGGTTGTTATAATTTGAGTGTGGAGGATAGAGTAAGTCCAGAATTGTGATTTCATCAATAGAGTAAATTTCTGGAGCACACCTCTTTATACAAATGAAGATTTGCCTATCGTCACATGTTTTGTCAGAGGCAGAATTTATTACAATTACTATTTGTTATTTAATGAGTTCATATCAATAAACAAAAACCCAACCCCAGTCTTCCTGATTCTATCTACCCTCCTTTTTCTGTCATCCCAATGACTCCTGTTTATGAACAGATTTTCATCATAAAGAGGTGAGAAAAAGATAAGGGGAAAATGTAGAGCTTGTCAAGACTCAACAAAGCAAGCCCCTGACATCTTTTAAGGAGATGAAACTAAAAAGAGAATGACAGAGAAAAAAGAATGGAAAAGAATGGTTGATAAGACTAAAATATTTCTTTTATCCATAAGTGACAGGAGAAATTTGTCATTTGGATTCTAATTTCACTGACTCTATTGTGTAATATGAGGAAATGAAAAAGGCACTAAAGAAAACTAAAACAGATTGAAAAGTAGTAGTAGACTAAGTATACTCAGAAGAGTTGTGTGCTGGAAGCAATCCAATTCTAAGGGTACAGAGCGATCTGTTCTCAAAGTACCTAAAAGAGAAGGGGACATCAAAAGCTTTGATGGAAAAAAAAAAACTCAGATGTTATCATTACCCCAAATGAGAGAATATCCATAGTTACAAAACCATATATATATTAGGTCATTCCTGATTGGGAACAGGCAGTCATTTATAAATAATATTCTTTATAGCACACTACACAATGATATTCTTCTCAATTGATGAACCATGAAATCCTGTTGTGCTTAGTTTGTGAACTATAAACAAGTATTTGATTGAATAGAGAGCAAAATGCTGCCTTGAAGGCTCTTCTCCAACAAGTGTCCATTTCTATAATAACATCAGATATAAAAAGCTTACCTTAGGTTAGTCCGACTCATAAAACTTTGGAATGGAGGCGATGAAACTGAATTTGAGATCAGCAAGAGGTTTGCTTGCAAGCACTTCAAATAGGTGAAACAAAATGAAACATTTCTTCTCTGGACAATTTCTTGTGATAAGACTTTAATAAGTCTTATATGACCATGTATTTGGATACAAGCAGGCTCAGATCAAATGGTGAATGTGTGTGCCAACTTGTTAGTGATTATGTGAATTATTGGTCCAGTGCCTAATAAGCAATTTAGAACTTTATCCAAAGGGATAAAACTACTAAGCTTATGCTCTAAAGACATCATTTTTTATTTTAATAACTGGAAATTAAAAGGGTACTCATCAGTTGGGGAATAGCTGAACAAATTATGGTATGTGAATGTAACGGAACAAGAAAAAGTAAAAGAAAAAGCTTCAAAGAAACATAGGAGAACTTTATGACCTGATAGAGAGTGAAATGAGAAGAACCAGAACAATTAATGCATGACTATGACACTGTAAATATAGTCAAAATAATGTTGAAACGTTTAAAGTCTGATGAATGCAATAATCATTCATTGATTTGGAGCAGTATTGACAATGTATTAGCATGTGTGCCAAGCTGGCCCTGGGGGAAGGGAGGAAGCTGCTCCATTCCCCTTCTTCCTAGCACTGAAGGACATTTTTTGCATGCCCCACCCCTCTGTCCAGCAGCCCAAAGTAAGCACTTCCTCCACTCACTGGGGTAATGCTGGGGGTTGGAGGGGAATTTGGGGAAGGATCACATTTGCAGTTTTGGCACATGAACTTGAAAGCATCCACCAATGCTGATCTGGGGGTTCAGTTCTGTAGTATGGTTCCATTACTTGATAAGAGTATTGATGGACTAGAGATGCACTTTAAGATACACTTTTTCAGGCATGGCTTATGTAAGGATGGGATTTGAGCAAGGGGGATGGGACAAAAGGAGCCAGAGAAGAATGGCTGACAGTTGGTGATAGTTGGTGACAGTTGAGATGAAAGGAATTCTTGGAATGCTCTGGAGGAGGAAGGAGGAGGAGAGGGCCGGAAGGCCAAGGTTTGGAGAGAGGGAGGAGGTGGACATTACAGCTTGGATCCAGTCCTGAGAGCTTTCTGAGATCTTTCTTTGAACACTGAAACCCTGATTCCCTGGTCAAAGATTCCACTGCATCTCACCCAGCAAGACTTCAACCACAGAGTTAGCTAAGTTTTTGGACTCCATTTTGGGAGTGATCTCTTAGTCTCCTTCCCCCATTACCCAGCCTTGCTGAGAGACCCTTTCTGGTCTAATTTACAATTATAGAAAAGGATAGAAATAGAAAATAGAAATAGAAACAGGAGAAGGGGCGAGAGAAGAATCTTGGGAGTGTGAACCCCAAAGGTTCCCTCCCAAGTGATAGACCCCATAGAAATAGAGAAGAAGGCACCGTAAATTCCACTGCTTTTTACCCCTTTCCTTAACCCCTGAATTGTGAATAATAAAAGCCATTCATTAGTCAGATAGTGTTCCAGAGTGCCTGAGAGACATTGAGAGAGAGGGGAACCACAGCTTGGTCTAGCTGCCTCCATCTTGGAGCCAGACCACCCACTGTGAAGTTAACTGACCTCAGGGGAGGCTTGTGTGAACACTGCCCTCATTCAGAATCAGATTGGGGTACCACATACCTTATCTTATAGGGAAGCCTTGCCCCCTACTCCTGAGGGGTGGCATGACCTTCCAGGTCACCTAGTTCTGGGGTAACACCCCTACAAAGTCTCCAGTGCATATTTGGCAGGAGGGGAGATCTAGAAGAGAGTCTCACCTCATAGACTCTCTCTCCCATTTTATGATAACATTGGTTACAAGGCTTCCTTTATTATTACAGATTTTGGTAGAGGCTTTCTTTATTTTTATACTTATGAGTGGATTTTTTTGTTTAGTTGTTTAAGCTTCTTTATTACAAGGGAGAATTGGGGGTTGGTGACACTAGTCATAGAAATGGGTTGAAAAACATTTTATTTTATTTCACAGAAGAGAATACAGTGAGGTTTAAAGAGAGATATGTACAAGGGGGACAGCTTTGGAGGCAATGTACTAATTTTATTATATTAGAAACCAAGGTGTACCTAAGATATATTTGTGGTTTCCTGTATAATCCTCTTTTTCTGCCCTTTATATGTGTAAATGTTCATTTTATTCATGTTTGTCAAATTCAGAATTACAAAAAATTTAACATCATAAAGATTTGCATGGGGCTACTCAAGTCGTTTTTTAAGGGTCCTACAGTGATTTTTTTTAATTAATAGAATTCATGCAAAAGTGTCCCAGCCACTCCCCCCCATGCTCCCTACATTACAGAAGACATCATCTAGGCAACAGACATGTTCATACAAATTATGTCTTTCATGTTTTCATCTTTCATTTCTCTCTCAGGAGGCAACATTCACAAATTATTCTTCAAAAATTAAATCTGTAGCTGTATGTGATGTTCTACTGGTTCTACTCATTTCACTGTTCATCATTCTTTCCGAGTTTATTAAAATTATCTAGCTCATCACTTCTTATGGTGCTTCTTATTTCCATCACAATTATATACCACAGTTTGTTTACACTCCTCAATTGATGGGCATCCCCTCAATATCTGATCCTTTGCCACTACAAAGAGAGCTGCTATAAATATTTTGAAATACATAGGTTATTTTCCTTTTTCCCTGATGTCCTTGGGAAACAGACTCAGCAATAGTATTGCTAGATCTAAGGGCACACACCATTTTTTAATACTCTCTGTGGAATTCCAAATTGCTCTCCACAATGGTTGGATTAGTTCATAGTACTACCAATAGTGTATTCGTCTTCCCATTTTTCAGCATCCCCTCCAACCCTGCAATGATTTCTTCAGGGTCAGAAATGAGCATTTAACCCAGGCCTTGATGACTTTGAGATCAGCTTTCTATGCCCTCTGCTATGCTGCTATGTGCATATATCAGGTTCTAAATAAGTATTTAAATAATAAATGAAGAAAAATTACCATGACTAAAAGGCTAAACTGATTTTATTTAAGTCTGATAGATTAGACACTGTGTTAGTGCTCTAAATCACTCTCATTTTAAAATCTATTTCTCTTCCTCTCCTTTGAAAAGGCTGGATCTATACTAATGTCCCATAAATAAATTATCCTTAATTAGTAGTGATTTGGAATCTACACTAGTTTCTCACTAGTCTTTTAAATGATAATTCAATCACAATAAAAAAGCATTTATTAAATATTTATTATGTTCTAGACTCTATGTTGAGCATTAGGGATATAAAAACAAATTTGAAACAATCCCTGCCTTTAAGGAGTTCATGTTTTAAAAGAAGGGGCAACTTATATATATATACACATGTATATATTTACATATATACATGTGTATATATATACACATATATGTACGATATATAATATACTACAAGCATATCACATGAAATATACAAAATGAACACGAAGAGGTTTTGTCTTCATACAAAAGTTGGTTTGAGCTGAGGCTCAAAGGGAACCAGGGATTCTGAAAGGTAGTATTTAGGAACGAGAACATTCCAGACATGAGAACAGCTAGTACAAAGGCACAGGGACAAGAGATGGATTCTCACATGCATGCAATAGCACACAAGCCAACAGAAAATTTTAAAACTGCGTTCTTTGCCACAGAGCCAGATAATTGGGTTCAAGAAACTCAGAACTTTGGAAGCTTCCTTGATTTCTTTTACTTTCCTAGTCCTCTCTTGTCTCCCCCTGTACATTGTTCTGAATTTTTATTGCACTATCTTTAAGACTTGAGTTTATAGAAACCTAGATTTTCATTGCTTGCTTGGGAAGATGGTAAAATCATTTAAATGGATTATGAGTACTTCTCCAATTATTGTTGTTATTTATGCAAAGAAATTCAGTTTTCCCCTTTGATTCTCAATTGGAAGTAGAATCACCCAATCATTTATATATCTTTATCCTTATGATGGTCCTTCTCCAAATTTAACATTTTATTGCATATCGTAGGTGGGAGGAAGAAACAGAGTAAAAAAGCTAAATGAGATGTCAGTTTCTGAAAATCATTCCAAAGGATTTCTCAGACATATTTCATTAGTTAAAGCAATACTTTGAAAATACATTAAGGGTTTAGGATAATTTCAAACCATGTCACAGTGATTTTCATTGGGCTGGGGACAGGAAGCATTAGCTGACAAAGAAGGGATTCATAGACTTGATCAGATTGCCAAAAAAATCCATGACATGAAAAAAGGTTAAGAACCTGCGCCAGGCATCTCTAGATCTGCCCCCACTCCCATTATAAAATATTTTGATTCTCTAACATGTAATTTTTAGCTTCTATGAATATTACGATGCTGTTTAAGGGCATGCTGTTTAGGGACCAGAGTCACTGTAATTTTCATGCTCAATATTCTCATTAGCCTCAACATTCACTTATAACACTTGATCTAATTGCACAGCATATTAATTCCAAATAAGGAATTATTTCCATTACCAGTAGTGCTCCTAAAACATTTACTTAGTAAGAAACAATTATTCTCCTTTTCAGGTTTGGAAGACGTTCTTCAAAATGACTTCCATTATTTCAGGCTAATACTTCCTCTTCAATTCCTTGAGGAAAGGGGGAGCAAGAAGTCTGGACTTGTCTTGAACGCATAACAACATTTCATCTTCCTTGTTTATGCCTTTGCACAGGCTTTCCTCCAGGCTTAGAATTAATAATAGCTAATTATAATAATAGCTAACATTTATGTAGTGCTTTTGATATGCTAGGCACTGTATTAATCGATTTGTAGTTATTATTTCATTTGATTCTCATAATACCCCTGGGAGATAGGTACTATAATTATCCCCATTTTACAGATAAGGAAACAGAGGCAAATAAAGGTTAAGTGACTTGCTGAGGGGCAAGTTAAGTGGTACAGTGATTAGAGTATCAGGCCAGGAGTCAGGAAGTCCAGAGTTCAAAACCAGGCTCAGACACTTACTAGTTGTGTGACCCTGGGTGAGTGATTTAACCTCACCTGTAAAATAAACTGGATAAGGAAATGGCAAACCACTATATAGTGTCTTTGCCAATAAATCTCCAAATGGGGTTAAGGAAGAGTTGGCCATGACTGAAAAGACTGAACAATAACGATAACAATGACTTACCCAGGTCACACAGCTAGTCTGTCCAGGCAGAGCCCTCTATCCACTGCAGTGCCTAGTTGTCCTTATTTAACTTACTCCTCACCTCTTACTCTTAGAACTGTTAGTCTCCTTTAGATATCAGCTTAAACTATGTGAATCTTTTCCTGAGCCCTCTCTTGCCTAGTGATCCCCATGCTCCCACACTACAATAATGATCTTCCATTTATTTTGTGTATCAATTGCTTATATCATATATACTTTTTTTTTTTTTTTTTTTTTTTTTTACCCTTGTACTTCGGTGTATTGACTTATAGGTGGAAGATTGGTAAGGGTGGACAATGGGGGTCAAGTGACTTGCCCAGGGTCACACAGCTGGGAAGTGGCTGAGGCCGGGTTTGAACCTAGGACCTCCTGTCTCTAGGCCTGACTCTCACTCCACTGAGCTACCCAGCTGCCCCTCATATATACTTTTATATCTATATCTATTTATGTATACACGGGTTTCTTCTGTCAGAATTCAATTGCCCTGAAGGAAAGGACTGTTTAATTTTTAATTTTGAATCTACAATTTTGAGCACATAGTCCATTACTCTATCTTCCTTCACATATTTCTTGAAGGCAAGGTGGTCCTTCTCCCTGGCAAAGCAAATTCTATTACATTCATCCATGATCCCATCCTCTCCTGTCTCATTTAGCAGGTTGTCTCCAATATTTTCCTCCCTATATCTCTATCTTCAGCCTGTCATATCTATTGGCGCCTTCCCTGCTGACTAAAAACAAAACAAAAACAACCAAACAAAAATCTCTCTTGATGTGACTCTGCCCGATTTCTGTAATCTTAAATCTCTCTTTATTTCACTGAAAATGCTTGAGAAATCCATTTCCCCTACTTGCCTCCACTTCTCCTTCTCCTTTTTTCTCCTAAACTCTGTATTCTTGTTTCTACTTTTATCATTCATCTGAAACAGTTTTGTAAAAGGTTATTAGTGATCTTAATTGCCAAATCTAATAATTTTTTTCATATCTTTTTTGACCTCTCTGAAATTTTTAATAATACTGATCACTGTCTCTTCCTAAATGCTTCTTTCTCTCTAGGTTTTATGACCCTCGTCTCTCATGCTACTCCTCTTCCCTGAATGACTGTTTCTTCTCATTCAACCTCCCTGGATCTTTATTCACACCATGTCCATTAACTGCGGCTATATTCCTAGGCTTTATCCTGAACTCTCTTCTTTTCTTCTCTACATTATTTCAATTAGTGATCGTAACTCCCTAATCTTAATTATTATCTCTATGCAAATGAGTTCTAGATCTATATCTAGCACTATTCTTTCTCCTGAGCTTTAGCCCCATATTACCAATTATCTTTTTAACATTTTGAACTACATTTCCTACAGGCATCTCAAATTCAATATATTTAAAACAGAACTCATTTTTGATAAACCCTATCAACTTTCCCTTTTCCAAAATCCCATGTCAGTTTACAGTCATCCTTCCAGTCAAAATGTCTTGAAAACTCTGCATCATTCTCAGCTCAGTAGTATTCAAGGCTCAAATATCATCTTTTGTCCAATCTTATGATTTCTACCTTTACATCTTATATACATCTACTCTTTGTCAGTCATGCAATCACCTTTCACATTTTTCCACTGCTCTGTTTCAATAATCCTAATTTCTGCCCATTCCAGTCTTTTCTCTACTCTGCTGTGTTTTTTCTAAAGTATCTGTTCGACCTTGCCACTCCCCCATTCATTATACATAAGGAGCTACCAAGTACAGTATCTCTTTCGCAGTAATGGGCAACCTTTTGAGCTTGGTATGTCAAAATTCACCATAAAACTGAGCATAACTCGGGTGGTGTGTGAAAAAGAAAATACTGGGAATAGGGGAATAACTAGATGCCAGACAAACTGGGGACACTCCCACATCTCACAAGGGAAGGACTAACAGGTAAACACTGGGAAACCAAATGGGGATGTGAGGTTTGGGAAATGACAGTTGGTCAGCTAACTGACAATCTATCAACCAGGGAAAGCTAGTGATGCAGGTAACTTCAAGATGTGAGTTCTTAATAGCTTAGAGGAGACAGGAAGTACAAACAAACTGGGTTTTTTGATATTAAATAAGGGAAGTGGAAGAGAAGGGTTTACTATACTATGGAATAACCCTAATGATTTAATTAAACCAAGGTCTAAATTAAGCTAAATCTCTAACTGGAATAGGAGAGGGCTGGAGAGGTGGGATTCTCACTACACTGCTCCATGGTGCTCCACAATGATCACAGATGTCACAGGAACCAGGAATAAGTCCTATACACAGCCAATTAATCCACAAATGCTCTAGGGAGTAAGGTAGATAAATCTGCTGTCCATCAGCCGATAACCAAGACCTTCCCCCTACCTAGACCACCATAGTTGATTGAAGTACCTTCTCAGTGATATCCCACTCTGTCAGCTCCTTGGATATTTGGCAAAGCTGCACCACACAGTCAAAACCTCCTTCCTTCAGCTTGCTCAAACCACACTCTTTTCAAACCCTGGCTTCATTCCATTATGGAATGTCCATGAAGTCCAAGACTTCTTCAAGCTGTCATCTATGCTGCCCTATTTTAAGTTTCCTATTTTCCCCATTACATGTGTCACTTTGAGAAAAAACACCACATAATTTTGTGATATTTATAGTTTAAATAACAAAAATGTATAATTGTAATATATAACTATATTTAATAACCCAAAATAGGTAAATTAATATAGGTAGAATTGTCATCTATAGTGCACAGTGTCTACACTACACTACAGCAAATGTTTCATCCTCGGCATGCAGCCCCGTACTTCTCAGTATGCAGCCGCGTGTCACTGAAAATTGCTACAAGTATCAGTGCTGACACGCGTGTCATAGGTTTTCTATCACCACTCTATCACCAAATTTAAAATCTATTTGGCATTTAAAGCCCCTCTTTATTTTTCTATTTTTTTCTCTTTAAAAAAAAAAAATCTTACCTTCTGTCTTAGAACTAATACTAAGTACTGGTTCCAAGGCAGAAGAGAGGAAAGGGCTTTGCAAACGGGGTTAAGTGACTTGCTCAGGATCATATAGGAAGGAAGTGTCTGAGGTCACATTTGAACCCAGGACCTTCTATCTCCAGGCCTGGCATTCTATCCATTGAGTTTCCAAGCTGCTTCTTTTTCTAGTTTTTTTTACACTTTAATCCCTTCTATATACTCTATAAGTCAGTCAATAGACAAGTATTTACTAAGCACCTACTCATATGCCAGGCACTGTACTGAGCCCTGGATTCAGTTATACTGACCTACTGACTTTTCCTAACACATAATACTTCATCTGCTGACTCCATGCCTTTTGTGATCTGATATTCCTCATGCTTCACACCCTACCACTCCTCACTTTTTTTTCCTTAGCTTTCTGGCTTCCTTCAAGTCTCAGATCAAATCTATCTTTGTTAGGGGTCCTCTTCTCATCCTAACCTTACCTTTCATCTCCTCTCTAAAAATCTTGTGTGCATATATTTATTTACATGTTTCCCCATTAGAATGTGAGCTCCTTGAGAGCAAGGGAAAGTGTTTTTGCCTTCCTTTCATCCCTTTTATCACCATGTAGGAAAGTAGAGTAGGTACTTAATACAGCCTGATCGATTCATTCATAATTAAAAGACCTTGTCAAAGTCTTGCTTTGATAATTACTAACTATATGACTATACAATAATCATTTACATTTTTGAACTTTGTTTCCCCTCTTGTAATTTGGCATAATCCTGGATCCTGTTCCCCTTACACTATAGTTGTAAGGTGTTTTGTAAATCTCAAAGTATTAAAAAACGGGTCATCATTAATTTGAATGTGTGAATATTTTATAAATTTTCTCTAAAATACCGATTTATTAAGCTTTTATTGGGATGTGCATATGGCAAAATGTACAAGTTTATGTAGAATATGAATGTGAGCTAGACACAAGATTTGCGCAATTCTAACTTGGAAAGTGATATGGACTAGTATTTGCTTTTCTTTACTACCCCATCCTTAAAAGTTGGAGACATGCACCTAACTCCACAAGGACTCTTCAATACCTTTGACTTTGGAATTTATTTCATATAATCACAGGACCCAGTCTGGTAAGAGAGATACCTTGTACGACCACTATCCCTTCTAATTTTATTTTCTACCTATTCTGTTTATATCTTTTATATACCTATTAATATAATGCCTCTCCCATGAAAAAGTGAGTTCCTTGAGGTCTGGTACATTTGCGTCTTTGTATCCTCATTGCTTAGCATAGTGCCTGACATATAACATATAACGTAACACTTAAACACTTAAACAGGAATTCCCCTCTTCCTTTCTAACTCTGGACAGTTCTAATTTTTCACAAGTGTTTTATTATATTTAGATAAAAAATATCCCTCTCTTGAACATACTCCAACCTTAACAAATCTTCCCCTCCCCAGGTTAAGCAACCTGTAGTTACTTAATAATACAAAAGTACTGGTGAATTAAAGATGAGTGACTGTGGTAGGATATTAAGTGATTATTCCTGAAAAGACAATCTTACCAACACCCTATGAGGAAAGCGGAGCTGCAATCTCAGATGTGAGAAGTGTGTGCAAAACCACTAAGGGAAGTGAAAATATGATTAGAAGAAGATATTATGGATGCAATGGTGTGTGGAAGCAAAGTGGCCACCTGCCACAGACTCCTCAAACACACGATTTCATTAGCAAAGATGACTGAGACTTTGAGGATCATCATAGTTTGACCAGAAGGAAGACCAGAGCTTGGACTGAGCATGGCTACTGCTATTTCTTTTGCCATTATTATGAGTGAGATGTGGAACCACCACTTGGAACCAAAGCAGAAAAGCTATAGCTTATCTTGGAGGCATCTAGGTGGCATAGTAGAGTGCTAAGCCTAGAGTCAGGAAGACCTAGTTGTTTGACCCTGGACAAACCACAGCTTTACTGTCCTCAACTGTAAAATGGACATAGTGACAGAATCGAATCCCCAGGGCTGCTGAAAGGATCAAATGATATTTTTGAAGCCCTTAACATAGCACTTAGACACATGTTAGGCATTAAAACAAGACATTTTCTTCCTTATCTGTGGTTCTTCTAGGTTAATCTTTTACACTGCTTTTTGGCTAGTCTATAAAAGACACTATTAGGGTAAAATTATAGCTAACCCAATTCATTAGTGTTCAGTGCATATTTTACTTGCTCAAGAGCTCTTGAGACAAAGACAATGATAAAAGAAAAAGGGAGGGAAAGACAGAGAGGGAAAGGAAGAAGGGAAGGAGAGGATAGAGGAGCATGTGGGGGAGATGCTGAGAGAGAGAGAGAGAGAGAGAGAGAGAGAGAGAGAGAGAGAGAGAGAGA